>NW_026461722.1:0-72002 GCF_021730395.1 Mercenaria mercenaria | reverse complement strand
AAAGATACGTAAAGACGACCTGAAGTTGTCGTTTTTTATATGAAACAAAGAAGGATTTGAATTACTGACCTTTAACCTTGACAAAACAACTTTCGGCATGAAGATCGCATTGCGCATGCGCAGTAGTTCACACATGCCGAGGTATCAAGTGGGGAAGAAATAATCAAACTGCATAAGGATTGTCTGCTGATAACATGTTCTACTTTTAATTTCACGCTAAAATTATGTAAGATGCAAGGCTGTCGATTTTTGCACTAATCTTATTCTATATCTATTGGAATTATCAAGAATACGTATAAGACGAAATTCGAGTTTTTCATAGTCAACCTCGGTTTGCTTTCGTAGCTGCTATTGAACGGCGGGTTGTGTTTCATGTGTTTCATGTGCAAGTTTGAAGAGATGAATGATAAAGAAATGTGTAGAACTAGTTTAATTATTTATTTTGATATCAAATTAACAACAAAACATCGTCAAAATATTTGTCCGGATACTGGTTTACCTGACGGGAAAAATAACTTATTTTAGTGCCCCCATTTGAGGCCCCATGGAATCCATATTTACGTCACAACGTGATGCTGATTACAACATCGGATGTGGAAGGCGCAGAAGTTTGTGCAGTGTGGGCATCATTTATGTCAAATATTTCTTTAGGGAATAATGGAGCCGAAATATGAAAATGTGTCCGGAAAATGGTTCCCAACCAGTATGTGAATAAGAAATTATAGTCACAAAATACACGTAATTCTTTATAGCAATTGAACACTTCATTTACTGAATTATGAATATGAATTATCATTACATTACAACGAATCATTCAAATACCTAATAATACTTAACCGCAATATACAAGATAATAAAGTATAAAAAATGATAGTAATTTTCTCAAAAAAATATAACAAAATATCTTACCTGCAGAATCCAAGGAACAAGTCAGTCATGTAACTGCATAAATGTGACTTGTCCTTCAGTTCTGGGATTCTGCTTATATAGGCAAGATGCAGATGGGCAGATGTTGTTTTAATAATATATTCCTAGGTGGCAATAGAAATCTAGTCGGACAATGGAAGTTATGTCACCATTAGCACAATTTTGTGTAATAGTATCATTGTTACTAATATTTTGATGAATTCTATTATTATTATTTTTTTTTTATATGGTATTGGTAACAGGTGACCGGTATTGCGATGTCGATATCTATTGCCTCCGGGTATTGTCACCTGGATGTTTATTTCAGTTTATTAGTACACTCAGCACATACAAATGAGATAAGAGGTATAATAATTCAATAATTACAAACATATTAACCAGGCTGCGGGTAGTATATAATACAGATTGCAAAATATAAGGTAATATAAGTTAACACTTAACAGTGGTAGAAAACAAGTTGAGCTACACTATTTCAAGTTAAAAGTTAAATTAATTGGTGTGTTGCCTGCCGGGTGGTTTCTTAAAATGTTTCATAACGACATTTCAAAAATTGCCTAACTTGTAAAGAATATTTTCATCCTTTTCATTCATCAAAGAGTCAAAACTTATACAATTAATGTTTCTTAGATACCGTTCAGGAATTAGCTTTTTGCGTAACTGATTGAAATGAGTACACTTAAATAAATAGTGAAATTCATCACCTACTTCTCGTAAATTACAAACATTACAAATTCTGTCATTACATTCTATATTTGCCCATCTTAGCTTTTCAATAGGTAGATGGTTATTACACATTCTAAAATTGACAATTGTCTGAACATAGTATGGTGATAGTGCATCAAAATAATGTTCATATTTATGTTCGGTTTTGTACATACGGTAATTTAAACATTTATTAGATTCAAAAACGTTGCTATGCCAGGTTTGCATATACTGATCTTGAAGACATTTTTCAATTTTAGCTAACAAAAGCTCTCTAGAACCATTGAAACCTTGGTTAAGCCATACATAACCTAAACCACATTCATCTAAAATAGATTTTACATATGATAACCAACTGTACATTTTGTCGTTTCTGATGTAGTCCGAACACATAAATTTATACATAAAAGACGATAGTTTATCATTATTTGTAATAACATTATACCAAAATCCAATTATCCTCTTTTTAATAGCTATACAAATAGGGTATCTACCAAGGTCACCATAAAGCATAATGTGTGGAGTACTACGTTTAACATGTAATATGTGTTTCATAAAGTCAGTATGCACTTTTTCTTACAAGTTAACATCTGAGTAACCCCAGACTTCACATCCGTAAGTCAAGATGGGTAATATAGTAGAATCAAATAGTTTCAGTTGACAATCTATTGATAAATCTAAATTTCTTATCATTCTATACAGGCTAAATAAACCCTTTCGTGCTTGTTCAACAATATGCTTTTTAGCTGTTGCAAAATTTCTATTTTTTGAGAAAACCACACCAAGATATTTGAATGTATCTACAACTTCAATCTGGTGATTATTAACAACAATATTTCTATTTCTATGAAATCGATCACCAAAAACCATAACCTTAGTTTTATCAAAATTAATATCTAACTTCCATAGTGTACAATATTCATAAAAAAGTATGTAATACAGACGTGAGATCTTCTTCAGAATTTGCAAAGACAACTGTGTCATCTGCGTATAGTATAACTATTAATTTTGAATACATATCTAAGTTTTCATCTGATAAAGTTACACTTACGTTATTATGTTCCATCAAATAGTTTTCCAAATCATTCAAGAACAGAAAAAAAGTATCGGTGAAAGATTTTCACCCTGACGCACATCTCTTGCACAAGGGAAACAATTTGACAACTTATTATTAACAGAAATACATGATTTTATGCCATTATACATGTTTTTTATGATACGTAACATTTTACCATCTATATCATAGCACACTAACTTACTCCAAAGACCAATTCTCCATACAGAGTCAAAGGCTTTCTGGAAGTCAACAAAACAACAGAATAGTTTTTTATTTCTACGTTTACAAACTTCAGCTAAAGTGTGCAAGACAAAAATATGATCAAGAGTTGAATGGTTTTTCCTAAAACCAGCTTAGTTTTCGTTTAACAAATTATAAGTTTCTAGGTATTCTGATAGTCTGTTGTTCAACACAGCAGTAAATAATTTCCCAACACAACTCAGACTTGTTATAGGTCTATAATTTTGCGGGTCATCCTTTGCCCCTTTATTTTTAAAAATAGGCACAATCGATCCAACTAGCCACGATTCTGGGATTAACCCAGTATCAAATACTTTGTTAAATAATTTCTGATACAATGGCATCAAGATATCACAAGATGCTTTAATATATTCATTTGATACATTATCTAGGCCACTGGCCTTACCGGACTTTAATTTGTTTACACACTTTTTTATTTCATCAACTGTAATTTCGTCATTAAGATTATGATCTATATGTACATCTATTTATAAGAGAAAATGTACTGTATTAATAAATGTCAGCTAGAACAATCAACAATATTAACTAATTTCAGTAGTTAAGTTATCTCTTGTTATTAGAAAATTAACATCACTATTGTAACCTGTCCAGGCAACATCTGCTATATTGATATTCATTAGTGTCCACTTATCAACAACAAAAACTGTTACTACAGAAATTCGAAACTTCGACTTAACAACTCCTAATTCGAAATAGTAACTCGAAATTTCGACTTAATAACGCGAATTTGCGAGAAAAGTAACTCGAAATTTTGAGATACGCAACTCGAAATTTCGAAATATAAACACGAAATTCCGACTTAGTAACTCGAAATTTCGACTAAATAAATAATATATACCTGGCACTCCCGTAGATTTCTGTAGAATCAAAGAGAAACCAAGGAAATATGGTGTGACTATAAAGTAACATTATAGACAACATTTTGTGTCAGAGGTTTTCGGCAGTATCTGTATTTGTTAAAAAGTGTAGAAAGGTCAGTACCATTTCACGTGATCTCTGGATAAAGCGTATTGAAGTTTGAGATACATAAAGACAGTAGAATTGATATTGATGGTTACGTATCATAATTTTTACTGGAAGTACCAACATCGTAATGCAAAAAGATCCAGTGGTGGTGTAGCTGTATATGTCAAAGATTCTTTAAAAGATGGTGTTACAGTTATTAGAAATAATTATGAGTCTGTAATTTGGTTAAAGTTGGATAAAGTGTTTTTTTCATACTGTAAATGATGTATATTTATGCGGTGCATGTTTACATATGGCCGAAAGAATCACCTGTATATAATATAACTAATGTAGACTTGTTTGATGTTATTCAAAATGATATATATGATTTTGAAAATAAAGGTACAATTTATTTGATGGGAGACTGGAATAGCCGTGTGGGTGTGAGAGATGATTTCATAGTTTATGACAGAAATATTGATCAGATTGACAATGATAATTATATTCCTGATGGACCCTTACCCAGGGCCTCATTTGATAAAACATGTAATAGTTTCGATGTGAAACTCCTTGATCTTTGTAAATCTTCGTGCTTTCGAATAGTTAACGGTCGGCTAAGTCATGATGTTGGTATTTCGCTTCGAGGGAAGGGGCGTCTGTTATAGATTATGTAGTGTCAAAGGAATGTTATTTTGTTTATATCAATAGTTTTACGGTGCACGATTTTAATGAATGCAGTGATCCATATCTGTATCACTACATTGTAATCTAGTGTTAGAGGAAAATATTGATTATAGTTACATAAAATAAAAATGGTCTGATACACTAAAATGATTTTAGAGCTGGTCTAATTGGTAAATTACCGAGTTTCAATCGTTTGACAGAAAATATATGTCTGAATGATAGAAGCTTTATTAATAATGTTGTTTGTACGTTCACTAATATTATACGTGAAATAGCAGATCCGTTATATCAAGTCAAAAGTCAAAATATTTATTGGCATAAACATATATACATGTTTTTCGCCGAAAACTATCATTTAAAAATAAAGACTTTGCCACATTTGACTGATAATCCAGTAAACGATAAATAATGGTTCGATGATGAGTTTTAGAAGTTTATTTAGTTTATTTAAGTCTCATTCATGTATAAAACAAACATTGACATTTACAATATAAAAAAACATTAAGACAACATATACATGACCAATCTATAAAGATTTACAGGAGACTAGAACATACACATTTTATGAATTGCATGTGGTTTCGAAACAATATACCAATTAAAACAGGCAACCTAGAACTTTGCTGTCTCATTTATTTATAAAACCAACATTGACCATTACAATAAACAGCTCGTTCGACTTTTCAGTGCTTGACTATGAATTAGAGCTACGCGAGTATATATATATATATATATATATATATAAAAAAAAAAAAAAAAAAAAAAAAAAAAAACACCACAAAAGGAGCCTAACTCTGTCAAAATTCAGATAGGAGCTATGGGGATTATTTCTCCTTGTGTATACTTGGATAGTTATTAATTATTCTACGTTTTGATGGTAACTAAAATAATTTGACTATATCAAAAACATTAACCAAAATTCCTAAGTTATAATGGGGGATAATTCTCTTATATTCAAATCAGAGTTATGAGGCGTAGACTTCGATAGTTGACAGTTAGTAAATATATTATTATTTTAACACCGAAGCTGGGACGAGTGCAATAGCTCTACCGTTTCTTTGAAAAGTCGAGCTAAAAACCTTAAGACTATATATATATGGCCAACCTAAAAAGAATTTATAGAAGACTAAAAACATGTACATTTAAGACCAGACATGTAATTTTGCAAAGTTTCTACCTGTATAAACTGTATAAAGGAAATCGATCCTTTAACATTTAATATTGTACTATTAATATCACAGAATTTCAGAAATATGGTATTTACCAACACATTACAATCACCTAGCCTGTTGAAAACGTTAAGGGTCAGCTAAAAGTTCTGTTAACATGTTTCAGACGTATTCAAAGCAAATAGTCAGTAAATGGAGATGTCTTAGAATACAATGTCATATTATCTTTGCATGTTCTAACACATGATATTTGCAAAATCACATATTTGCCTAATCACTGAAAAAGTACCCAGTCATGCGATAAGTGGCATGACGGAGCCTATCACATAATAATACTATGTCGTCAAATAGTGAACATTAATGTCATCTATGTCGTTTAAAAAAGAGTAAAATTTATATAGTACAATTTACAATAAAATTCTAGTTACAGGGCCTTAAACATCTTACACTATAGATGAGTGTTTACTAGCGAAGCAACGGTATTTGGAGGCACAGCGCATTTTTAAAAGGTGTAAACCAATGGCAGCAGACACAATTTTTGTGCACTTAAGTCTGAATATAAAAAGATTGTAAAGAGAAAACGTAGATTATTTGAGGTAAAACAATTGTCAAAAATGAAAAAAAAAATAAATTTTGGAAGCCTAAGGATTTTTGGAAATATTTTAAAACAAAAACGAGCCGTTCCGATAATGGAATTACTCTCGAGTCGTTTTTTAAACACTTCAGAATTAAGTAATGATGTTTTCAAATGTAAGAATCCTGAAGCTTAAAATTTTGCGGAAAATAACGATTTTAATGAAAATATTGATGCTAGTGATGATATTTCGTTAAATGGTCCTATCTCAGTAGAAGAAATTCTTACAGCTGTGAAAACTAAAAAGAAACAAATTTTGTGGTAATGACTTTTTACTCAATGAATACTTTATGGAATCAATTGATATATTATCTTCGCATATTTGCGTTATTTTTAATAGAATTTTATGTAGTGATTTTTTTCCAGAAAATGGGACAGAGGGTGCAATAGCCTTTACATAAGAAGGGAGATAAAGATAATGTTAAAAATTACAGGGGGATAACTCTAGTAAGTTGTATGTCTAAACTCTTCGCACCTGTCTTAAATAAATGAATTGTGGATTTTTGTGATCAAAATAATACTATTTCTGATGCACAGTTTGGATTCAGGAAAGGTCGGTCTACAGTTGATTCTCTTTTTATACTTTTGAATCTAGGTTAAATCATGTGTTCGATCATGTAATACATACTCTGACTTTTTTGAATACGCAGTAGGATTCCGTCAAAGGGAGGTAATTTCGCCAGTGCTTTTTTCTTTGTTTGTTGAAGATTTAGAA
Source organism: Mercenaria mercenaria (assembly GCF_021730395.1). Classification (NCBI taxonomy): domain Eukaryota; kingdom Metazoa; phylum Mollusca; class Bivalvia; order Venerida; family Veneridae; genus Mercenaria; species Mercenaria mercenaria. The sequence goes on along the minus strand of NW_026461722.1, from coordinate 64,908 downwards.
TTATTTATCCAAAATGACATAAACTCTGGTCTTTCTTTTGATGATATTGTACTTATTTTACTGTTATTTGCTAACGACATGGTTATTCTTGGCAAGTCTCTTGAAGAATTAAATACAAGTCTTCAATTGTTGCAATCATATTGTAAAACATGGAGTCTAGAGGTTAATGCACATAAAACTAAAGCTATGGTGTTTCGAAAAAGAGGTGTACTTTTTGAAAATGAAGTATTTACATATAACGGAAATCGATTAGAAGTAGTTAATGATTTTAATTATCTCGGTACAGTTTTTAATTATACTGGTAGTTTTGCATTAACTCAACAGCAGCTAGCCGGTAAAGCCTTAAAAGCATAAAACGTTAAGTAATCAGTTGTAGTTAAAATGAAACCTAAAATGCTGTACCAATTATTTCACGGGGGAGGAAGTGTTACATGAAGGACGGAGTTTTTCTGATAACCTGTCACGTTTTCTTCTGATAATTGTTCGGAGTTCCTGGAAAACGTTACAGAGTTCTTCTGATATATATATGACAAAACAAGGAATCAGTCGGCAAAATGGTAATTATCAATCTTTAAAAAGAGAGAATGGGGTGTAAAACTAAAGTTTGATGATCAAGGTTGCCTAATGTTTTATGCTATGCGTCAGAAAAAACTATTTAGTCTAATAATCAGCGCCACTTCTTTGAAATCAAGACATTTTGAGTAAAATATCGAAATCTTTTGCTTATTCATACATATTAATCTATTCATTCACGTTCTTCATCCTCACCACACGCAATAGCCAAATTTTAGTGCAAAGCTGCAAACATAAACCACTATCTAACAATTTTATGCCCGATTTTTCAAATGTTACGGAGTTCAGGTGATAACTCTGAAGATGTCACAGAGGTCTTATGATAACTTTTGTTACTGCCAGGGTGTTTCTTGTGCTATGTTATGATACTATTAGCTAATTTTATTATTTAGAAAGGATGTTAATCATGTTCTAATATAATATGTTTAGCCACGGCACAGTATTGTGGTTATATAAAGTATGATACGAGTCTTTTGTAAAGTTTAAAACTATTTACAGTATAATAACATATATATAGTAAAATACAAGAAGAACTATGTAACGTTTTCCAGGAACTCCGTAACAGTTATCAGAAGAAAACATGACAGGTTATCAGAAGAACTCCGTCCTTCATGTAACACTTCCTCCCCCGTGTGTATTTGATTCCTTTGTTGGATCCATACTAAATTATTCAAGTGAAATATGGGGCTTTGGTAAATCAAAAGAAATAGAAAGAATACACCTAAAATTTAAAGAAAATTTTTAATGTCAAATTGAGTACATCAAATACCGCAGTATATGGAGAATTAGGGCGATGCGCATTATACATATATCAAGATATCTACGTATGATAAAGTACTGGTTTACGTAAAACAGATAACATAATTTTAAAAACTGTCTATAATATGTCATATGAAGATTGTCTAAATGGAAAGAAAAATTGGATGTACAGTGTTAAAAAATTGTTATGTGATTATGGATTTAATTTTGTATTTAAAAATCCATCGCTTGTGACTGAAACTTTATTGCCTTCAATCGTAGAAATTTGTTAATTCAAATGTAATATTATTGTAGTAGCCAGTTCATCCTCTAAATATAAATATTAGGTGTTGTTTTATCTATTCAAGTCGTGACCAGTTGTATGTATTTGTATATATACTGTGTGTATATGTTATTTAACGATGTACATGTTGTGCAGGTAAATAAAGATTCTGTTCTGTTCTGTTCATAATACTCAACAGTTTATGACGTCAATAAAATGTTGATATCACTGCTTCTGCCTGATTTGAATTTACTGGTGAATAAGAGCGATTTCAAAAGCTATGGTGTAGAGAATAAATAGGGGTGGGGTGCGACCGGTCGGACGTATTCTTATTTCCCCCGAATATTTTAGTAGCTGCAAAGCATATGCGTCCCCTGCACCCTTTACTCCCTTCCACCTTCTCACACGCGTATATGTATGTGTTAAAACAATTAAGTTTTTATGTTTAACAATTATTTATTTATTTTGACGTACAACCAGTGAGAAATGCTGCTTACGGAAAATAGTATCTACTAGATCTATAAATTCTGAAGACCAGTCTAAAGATAATTTATATTAGACTGACTGAATTTAGGTCTTGCAAAACTTGCGAAAAATGCTGTTACGTCTTACAGCTTTGTGGATCAAACGACATGCTTACTTTCTGATATACTTTGTCGCATCACAAGCTTTTTAGAGATACCCGAATGGCTGTCCACCTATTAAGACATTTCTGAGCAGAATAGTTGTTCATAGTTTCGGACGCCAACGTACTTTCGAAAATTTCGGGATCTTTATCAAAGTGCCTATTACCAGGCTTTCCTACAATTTTTTTTTACAGAAAATGATAAGAAACTCCTACTAGTATATAGAACATCCACATATGCGAAACTATAAACAACTATTCTGCCAAGAAAATGTCCTAATAAAGTTGTGGAGAATCTTTTTTTTTTTCTTTTTTTTTTTTAAACTGGTCAATCTGATAAGAGACAAAGTAAGGCCAGGGCATAAAATATGATGGCGAAGCTTGCAAACTACTTGTCGGAAAAGGAACTCCTAAATCGAAAATACTAACTTTCGGAACCAAACCTGAACTGAAAGGCAATAGGACTGTCTTTACTCTTTAGCCATACAAGGAACGCTGGCGTAACGATACCCGCATACACAACTTTTTCGGTTTGTGCGACAGATCACACGATACGGACACGACAGGTGTGAACAAACAAATTGACACTGAACCTTTGCCTGTGTTCCAAAGAGAGCATTCATGACGGAAAAGTGACACAGGAAAATACCACAACAGGAGCTACAGCAGCGATTTAAAAGTATGTCTTCTACAATTACTTCAGAAAAAAATAATTTAGTGCAATGAAAATGATAACGCGGATATTTGGTTTTACGGTTAACGCATTTTACTGAAAATTGTGAGGTTTATAAAGTAGATATTCAAACAAAACAGGTATTTTCCTATTTTATCTAAAATATGGTATAATTCATGAAATGCATTAATACGGCCTGACTGGGAGGCTATTAAACAACAATTTTTACAACGTTTTGCAGAAAATATTAATTTATTATATTTTAAAGACTTTTACAAGCGACATAAAGTACGAGGAAATCTGTCAGAGAGTATCTGAGTAAATTACAGAAAAACCGCCATTAACAATGTTAAGACAGATGAATACGTTTTGCTAGTCATCGCAACAAATGGTTTAAACCAGATATTAGAAAAAATTAAAGGATAAAAACCGCTAGTTGATTTATGACATCAGACTATTTTAGCAGAGAAAGTTTAGCAACACCAACATTAAATATCTTTGAAACTGATTGCAGAAATTCAGGATTTAAGAGAGAAATAATGGTAAATACAGTTTTATTTCAGGTAAACCTATTCCTACTAAAAACTATGGTCATAAACATTTTTATTATTTAGTAATTTTCAATATGTTTAGTAAATTTCAACATGTTGTGATAGACATTCTAGTCATTATAATGTTTCATGGCACATCAGATTAATGTTTGCTAAATGTTAGTATTAGTTTTCATTATTATCGTAATTTATGCTAATACCTATATGAGCCGCGCCATGAGAAAACCAAGATAATGGCTTTGCGACCAGCATGGATCCAGAACAGCCTGCGCATCCGCGCAGTCTGGTCAGGATCCATGCTGTTCGCTAACGGTTTCTTTAATTGCAGTAGGCTTTAAAAGCGAACAACATGGATCCTGACCAGACTGCGCGGATGCGCAGGCTGGTCTGGATCCATGCTGGTCGCAAACCCACTATGTTGGTTTTCTCATGGCGCGGCTCATATATTGTTATAAGTTTGTTCTAATTAACTTAAATTTTTAAATAGCAATTTTATTTATGTAATACAGCCTATAGCTGTATTTTACCAAAGTATTGTCCTTTAAATTTAAGTTACTGTTTTTGTGATCTCTAAAATGACATCTTCCTATGTCATACAGCACTTCATCTCAAGGATCACAATGGAAATAAGAGTTTATTTAACTCATTTTTATGTTACTCTTGACATATAATGTTGACAGACATTGCTATATTAATTCAAACATATTTATCGTTTGTTGTATGTATATATTTTACTTGCCATGTAATTGTACATTTCATGTTGAAATAAATCTATCTATGGTCCACCATGAAATCAAATGCCAGTGAGTAATGAGTCGACTTTTCTAGTTGTATAGATTTTTCTAGTTGTATAGACTCAAAATTAAGGGTTTTCGACTCATATGTACTGAACAGTGAAGAAGACAACAGGCGCTGCAAATTTATCTTTGTATTGGATGCGGGGTACTAAATTGTACTAACCGAAAAAAGCAGAGATTGTGTTGTTGTTGTTTTTTTTGAAAATCAGCTTCCGCTCGCTTATATTTTTACAGACTTACTTCAAAATTTCAGAGCAGGCCTTTTTTACTGTTATGAGACTGGGATTCATAAAATTTAATACTTTAAGTAATTATTATTCATTACAACACAAAGAGACCATGGTTTAGCCTCCGTATTTGTTTCAACGCAAAATTGACAGCTGATACGACAGTTAGATTGTGTAAATGAATTTTGGAAACGTAATACCTTGAGACCAAAAATTAGGAAAAAAACATATGATAAAAATTGAACAAGTCTGTTCTAGGGCTGTGACTAAATACAGAGTTGGTGCGCCCGTGATATATTACAGACTCCGGTATATACCGGATTAACTAAATTTGAACAAAAATACCTTAAATGTATATATTTTGTAACCATGGTGACTCTAACCCTAACCTTTAGTCAGTATATTATGCACATTATACACTAAATGCGTGCGGACATGCAAAAAAATGAGTATTTTTGCCGTGCGTTCCATTTGATAATAATTGCGCGCATGCGCAGAACGGCTGCACCAACTCTGCAATGAGAAACATTCGTTGTCTAGTCTGTTTGTGCACTTTTAGGACAAAGATAGTAAGGGCAATGAAACTACATGTGTTTGTGTAATACAATCTGACATTAAGTTTGTAAAATACATGCTTTTGGGTTTATTTAGGGTTCAAGCATTTGACATCCGAACATGTATTCACATGTAGAGCCAGAGTCATAAAATATTTCATGCTTGTCCTGCTGTTTCACCCTTCTTACTTGTAAGAAATAAAGTTTTGTTGATTGCCTCTATCAGCTATGTAAAAATGAACGGAGAAGGGGTACACACATGAAACTTAATTAGGAGCAAAAGAATTTACACACTGGATTCAAGATAACATGTATTGAAGGCTAACTTTTTTATTATTTTCAAGTAGAGTTGAAATACAAGAATATTATATTACTGTTTATAGATCTTTTTTCCTGCTTTGTTTAATGGATATCATTAGGCATATTTATCAAAAAGAAGCTGAACATGGTAATGCATTTATTGTTATGACCTGCGTAGCCATAGACACAGTTTATGTCTTCCATTATCTGCCAAAGTTAAATGTTAAAACAAACAAACTGTTAAATTAGTTATTGAATTTACATGTGAATTGTGCTATCAATGGATGATATGGGCTTCCTGGCATCTGCAATGATCTGGCGAAATTACACTGAAAGTTGACAGACACGATACAGATGGTGGGTACTTAATGTACTGGTGAGGTGACTGCAGTGTTTTCCAAGTACTATATATAATGATTTTTGTTATAAAACTTACATGAGAGTAACAGCTTTCTTATTCTTTGGTAGTGAGATAAAATCTTAAGAGAAACCCTTTGTTTATTTGGCTACTACATTGGTTTGCCTAGGATACAAACTAAGTCCACACATTAGTTCTATACACTAGGATAATAAAGAACCTAGGACTCGTGGACTAGTGGCTGTCATGTATTTTTGGGGCATACTGTCATTAAAGATGAACAGTATTTAAGGATCTTTGCTTCTCTTACGGATTTTCAAGCCTTTGGTATGCTTTGGCAGTGCTTGTTGATTCTTGTGACAATGTTTTTTTTCTTCAAATCGCTCCTCGCCCGCTACAAAAGCAGGTGAAATCGCTCGTTCCTTCTTATTTTTTTGCGGAAAAATCCGATGACCAAGAAATTAATTTGGTGTGGCCTTATGGAGCACTGTCTTTAAAGTCCAAGAGTGGGGGCGTTGGGGAATTTGACCTTTTTCGGGGAAAGTATAAAATTTTAGGGGAAAATACAGCTATTTTTGGGTAGAGGAAACTGCCGTATTCGGCTGTAAAAATTTTGTTACAAAAAAAAAAAAAAGTAACAACAACAACAGCAACAAAAAAAACCCAGGTAGTTCACGAAAAACAACCTTTGCACTTGGATCTAAGCATAGCGGTGTTAACGGACACAAAACTTAATCAACTACCAAGAAAATACGGATTGCTTTGCAAAAGATTTATCTGAATTAGATTCAAACAAATTTAATTAGAGTCTATCATGATTGCAAAAAGTTACAATATAAGTTATTTATAGTAACAACAAAGGGAAGTAAATCTTTAAAAAAATCTAAGTCCACATAAATTCCTTACTAGTAGAGATAGGTCAAAATACACATCAAAATGAAGACTATCCTCCGGAATCATTGACTTATGTCTATACAGACGGATCAGCCACATGCGCCGTCAAAAATGGAGGAGCAGGGGTTTTCATTCAATACCCATCTGGCAAGAGAAAAACACTACATGCAGCCACAGGAAAACACTGCAGCAATTACAAGGCAGAGACTGAAGCTCTCATGAAGGCCGTCTCAATGGTTGAACACTCAGTAGAAGAAAGCTCCTCAGTCGTCTTTCTCACAGATGCACTGTCTGTCATGGAAGCTCTGATCAACAATAAAGCTCCGCAGCTAGCCAGGAGAATACAGAGCCTGAGTATAATCTGCAAAGTAGCATTTCAGCGGATTCCATTCCATTGTGGACTTGCAGGCAATGAAGAGGCAGACAAACTGGCTAAGCTTGGAGCTCAGCCAGAACAACGAACAGAACCTGTGAGTTACAAGGAGAAAGTCACTATCACCAAGGCACTAATGAGACCAAGGATGGAGGAAGATGCTTTTCATCTCCTTGATCGGTCTGAACAAGTGATGATGGTCAGGCTCCGCTCAGGGCACAACAAGCTCAATGCTCACCTGTACAAGAAATACAGACTGGCATCATCGCCAAGTTGTCCATATGGTGAAGAAGATCAGACTGCGGAGCATATACTTCAGAGATGTAAAAGGCATAACTAGCAGCGAGCTGCGACTTGGCCGATAGATACCTCAGTCAACCAGAAACTGTATGGAGGCATTGAGGATCTGCGGCAAACCACAAGTTTCATCGAAAATTGGATGTAACATGCATATTGTACTATAGAAAAGTGGTCTTGATTTTTCCCTACAGTTACAATATAAGCTATTTATAGTAAAAACAAAGGGAAGTAATTCTAGGTTCTTGCACATGACACCCTGTCTCATGATGGTGAACAGTTGTGCCAAGTTACATCAAAATCCCTCCATGCATGAAAAAGAAATGCTCCGGACAAAGTCATTCTTGTATCTGACCTTTGACCTCTAAGTGTGACCTTGACCTTAGATCTAGGGTCCTGATTCTTGCGCAAGACACTCCGTCACATAGTTGTGAACATCTGTGCCAAGTTACATCAAAATCCCTCCATGTAGGAAGAAGAAATGCTCCGGACAAAGTCATTATTGAATTTAACCATTGACCTCCAAGTGTGACCTTGACCTTTGAGATAGGAACCTGCAGTTCGCGCACGACACTCCGTCTCACTGACGTTAACATTCATGCCAAATATAAACGAGATTGCTCCATGCATGTCAAAGTTATGGTCCGGACAAACAATTCCGGACGGACACACGCATGGACGCACGCACATGCACCAAACAGCCATTTGGACAACTATGTCTTCGCTTCCGCAAGCGGGCTCGACAAAAAACTAAATTCTCCGTTGTTATATTTAAAGTTTTTAAGTTTTTTTTTTGAATACATGCGAGTGATATTTTTGGGTCCTTCCCGGACAAAGCATGGAAATGGTAGGTTCTGTGTGCTTAGATCATGGGTAAGAAATATGACTGTGACTCAATGCAGACTTGGAGCGCCGGTATAAATTACAGACTCCGGTATATACCGGATCAACTAAATTTGAACGAAAAATATCTTAAATGTATATATTTTGTAACCAAGATGATACTAACGCTAACCTTTAGTCAGTATATTATGCATATTATACACTAAATGCGTGCGGACATGCAAAAACATGCATATTTTTGCCGTGCGCTACAACTGATAATCATTTTCGGGCATGTGCAGAAGACCGCTCCAACTCTGCAATGAGTTACATCGGCTGTGTATAAGGTAGCTCTGCACGTTTGATAAACCGAAAGTGATGCCGTAACGTCAAATATCCGGAAAACGTAGAATTAAGCCTGGATTCGGCGTACGGTTAAATAATTCAAAATAATGTCTTAAAATTAGCTTGAAATGTGCGGTCCACTTTAATCATGGTTAAACATCTTAGAAATAAGCACACGGACCTATACATTTTATTTCACCACATTATAGACCATATGCTTATGTAGGACTGTGAGAAGTTTCATTAAAATCTACATTGTAGAAAAATTTCTATTCGCGAAAAATGTTATGAAAGTTGTGATTTTCCCATAGACTCCCATTATGAAAAATCGCGTGATGTCCAATTTTTTCAAATCAGTCTAGCTGATAAACCAAGCACACGACCCTATCTTTTTTATTTGCTGAATGTTCTTAGTATATTGTGAAAAATAATGGTTTAATCAAATTCTACTTTGTAGAAAAACTTTCGACCCAAACGTACAGAACTACCTTAAAATCGGGAAGAATAATTATCATTAGCAATTGCAAATGTAGTATCTAAAATTCCCGCTTCTTTCATATAGGCTACTGTAACGATGTACCAGACCTAATAGATCTAGCATGAATTACAAATCAAACTTAGTTTAGAAAGACATCTAGGTCCACAAAACGACACGTTTAATAATAAGAATTAGATGGATATTTGACTTATAAAAATTTGAACATCACCAAATCATAAAAAGAAAGAACTGTTATAGATCTACATGAAAATTGAACAGCTTGTAAGATAGGTAGATCTATATTATTTAAGAAACCGATTGTCAATTAGATCTAAGCGATTGATAAAAGGGACCATACTAAGGGTCCACATCTCACCATTTTCAAAGAGATGTTGCAAATCTTGGTTTTGATGCATTTGCAACAACGTACAATTTTCATGTAACACAACTCTTTCTTTCTGTGATTTGGTGATGTTCAAATTTCAAAGTGTCAAATATCCATCGAATCCTTAATGTAACGTTGAGAAATAGTAAACCAGTAAACCAGAAAATATCTGAGCCCTAATGACGCCGAATTGGAAGTCCGATCGTATTTGACTCTATCAAATATCAGATTCTCATCAGAACTGCGCACTGGTGAAACGGTCAGATTTTCCCAGGGAAAAACTAACCGGTCGATCCTTTCTCCGACAAAAAATCAACCAACGTTTCCCCCAACCTGGTCCCCTCGCCCCCGCTAGTTTTGTGCACAAACAAGGGGGAAATGACTCCCCCTTTTTTCACAAAAAGGGAGAAAAAAATCAATCCATTTTTTTCCCTCAACCTTGGGTTAGTCCTCCCCGGTAATTTTTGCACAGTACACAAACAAATGAAAAACAACAAACTGTCTGTTTTTTTTTCTCTCTCTCCCCCCCGCCCCCACCCCTCCCCTCAACCATGTAAGTTGTTTACATCTTAGCTTTTGCCAATAAACAAGAAGGATAAACTGACTAGTTGGTTCTTTCTCCCTAGTATGTATGTACCTGTAGAATGTATGTATCTGCATGTCTGAATAATACAAGGTGAAGGGAGGAGAAACTGACTAGTTGGTCTTTTCAACCCTAGTGAGCATTTGTTTGCATGTTTGAATAATACAACCGATGGGGGAAGAAATTGACTACAGCGCATTTTCTCTCCTAGTAGTGTGCATGTTTTTTTGTCGTTGTTGTTGGATTTAACGTCGCACAGACACATAATAGGTCATATGGCGACTTTCCAGCTTTTAATGGTGGAGGAAGACCCCAGGTGCCCCTCCGTGCATTATTTCATCACGAGCCGGCACCTGGGTAGAACCACCGACCTTCCGTAAGCCAGCTGGATGGTTTCCTCACATGAAGAATTCAACGCCCCGAGTGAGGCTCGAACCCACACCGATGAGGGGCAAGTGATTTGAAGTCAGCGACCTTAACCACTCGGCCACGGTGTGCATGTGTAGTATAAGAAATGCCGTGTCTGGCACAATTTTTACTAAAAATTAAAAAAAATAATTTCTAAATCTATTTTTAGTAACGTTTACATTGTAAACGTTTATTTTTAGATCATGTACAATGTTCACGTTTATTTTTAGTAACGTTTATTTTTAGCATTACAATGTTCATGTTTATTTTTAGTAACGTTTACAGTGTAAACGCTTATTTTTAGCATTAGTGGAATTTCTTATTCCCGTGTACAATGTTCACGTTTATTTTTAGTAATGTTTACAGTGTAAACGCTTATTTTCAGATTACTTGTTGCATTGAGATGTGAAATATGAAATAATTATTTGTTCATTTTGTTTTTGATTGTTAGCTTTTAGTATTTTGTACAATAAATCATAAATGTTTATACCATCTTGTAACATTTTCATGAAAAATAAACAATAATAACCACAGAGTGTACTTGTTTTATCTTGATACTGTATGTTATTATACTTAACTTTAGGTATATATTTGATTACTTCTTTTGGTGGAGGAAGTCCAAATGGATCAAAATATATTTTATCAATATAACATACCCAGTGTGTTCCGGATCCGACAGAGTTATCTTAATTAATTATTCCACATTCAACCTTTGATTCTTTTGTTTTTGGTAAATTATTTCTACTAAATACGCCCCTAAAGTTTTTAATTTTTAATTGTTTAACCCATTGTTCAATTTCAAAGTTAGAAATAGGTTTGTTTATAATTTTTTTTTTTACTATTGGAATTCGTCTGTAAGGTCTTCTTTGTGAATCTATCTGCATACCCCGACCTTGCCCCTTACCACTTTACAAAGATGTAATCAAAGGTATTTCAAGGCTTGCCACAAGCATACCTGAAAAACCTCCATCTTGTTTTTGTTTTGGAGTTACTTTAAGTATTCCCGTCCCTCTTAATTGTTTTCTTTGATTAGGAGTAATATATGGTGTTATCATATTTCTCTTATTATTAGCTACTGAAATCATACCATTCCCAAGTAACTTACTGGCACCGGTACTGGCAAGCCCAGACAAAGCGCCGATGCCTAGAGGAGCTAATATTTTTGGAGCTATTTTTGCTGCCATTGGAAGAATTGTTTTTCCTATTAATCCGGCCAAAGCTCCTAAAAATCCGCCATTTTGACCTTGACTGGACATTTGTTTTTTTGAAATTGTAATTTCTAATCCCTTCTTACTTCTAACAGACTTTTCAATTTGATTAATTTGTGTTTTTGTTAAAAGTAAAGGGAAGTTTCCACGTAATTGTTCGTATTTTAATCTAAAAGTATGTGGAATTTTATTATTGTAAGCTTTTGCTAAGTTTTTCGTATGTCCATCTGTTAGGTTAACTTTATATTCAATATAATTTGATACCATTATATATTAAATTTATATTTTATTTAAACAATAACAAGTTCATTTCTAACAGTATTTATTTCAACTGTTTCTTCATACAATACAATTGCGTAAACACGGATATTAGCTGTTGGTGTAATATTTAATTTAACTGTTTATGTAATATGCTTAGGATCTTCTGCAATTATTTCGTTCTTAAATTCTAAGTTAAAATGAACAAATCCAAACAAACCTTGAAAATTTGATCTATTTAAGAGACTTCCAGTGGTTTTAATTTGTTTATAAGAATAATTAAGAACATCATCGTAAATTCTTGATATACTTGTATATTCCGTTTCGGGATAAAAAACACCGTTATCAACTTCAAGACGACAAGATTCCAACGCACAATTATTACTTGCTGCATTAACTTTAAATGTATCTAATAAATGTGGGTTATGTTGTTGTGAATTACTTTTATCAGGTCGTTGTAAATAAACAAACACATTTTCGGGTTTTGTTACACCAGCTGTTATTCTAAAAGTTATATTACTCTGTTGTGTATCTGTTGACTGTGTCACCATATCCCGAAGGTATGACCATCTTGCTTTTGTAAATCTTTCAGCAACTAGATTAAATCCATAATCATTAAAAATTAAACGTGTAACCCACAAAATTAATTTATTTACAATTACCCTACCTTCATCAGCAGCATTAACTCTGTAAATTAATTCATCATCATTTGTTAATTGTAATGTTATTTGTATTTGACTTGGTGGTAACATGTTTTGTTCCAAACCCTGAAAAAATGTATAATTATTTAACGGAATTTTAGCATTTACCTCATTACCACCCTAGATTAATCCCTTTCTAACATCAAAACCTTTATTATATCCAGCCTGGACATCCCTGCTTTCAGCAACATCGGTACTATCTAAATAAATAAATTCGTTTGTTCCAGTTGATTCTGCATAATCCTTAGATAGTTCAACTAAATTTTTTAAGTTAATTACCTTATATAAATTATTACAATCATAGATAATTTTTCCATTTTGTTTAACTATTAGTTGATCAATTATTGAAGCTACATTATTAATTAAAGCAATTTGATCTCCATCAGCATAATTAACACCATCAGCAAGTTTATTAACTTAAAACTCACTTCAAAATAACCATTAAACCAATCAAAATATGAACTTCTATCATTAACTGTAAAATGATATCCACTTTTTTTGTTGTTTAACGCCATTTCCCAGGACGGATATTAAAGCTGTATCTAATTGAATAGGAGTTAATTCATATCTTTCACAATGCTGTTTTGTTCTAAACATGTATATTATATATTATTTTATTTTTTATATATTAATCTGTTAATGCGTTTATGCGTTCCAGAACCTGACAATATTCTATTTATTCTTATATTAATATCCTCCTCTTTATTTTTACTGTTATTTGTTTTTTGTAATTCCTTGACAATTAAATTACCAACAGGTTTACCAATAGCAGGTTTTTTGAAACTTTTAATTTTTTCTGTAATTTTATCAGCAGCTAATTCCCGACTTCCGTTCCAATCCTGCGAGTTCCACTTTCAAGTGCTGCTTTTCCTGCAGTTTCCAGAGCTTTTTTTCCAGCTGATACAACAGAAGATGAAAACAATTTTGTTAAAGTGTCAAAAATACCTGTACCAGAGATGGAATCTTCAGAGACTTCCACCCCAGTTTGAGCATCAACATAAATAAATATTCCTTTATTTTTGTCATAAACTTTCTTGTACATTATATAAAACTAAATTTTATATTTCTTTTAAAATTAGTGTAAAACTTGTTTCAACTTTATTAAAATTAATTATTCTACCAAATACATCTGTACTTTATATCTTATTGAATTTATAACATTCTTATTAATTTCAGAATATCCAACTCTGTGTGGTTCTTTTGTAAATGGATAAGCTCTTGTTAAATCTGCAGTACTTAAAGCATAGATAATATCACTAAAATTACCATCAACGAGTGAATTATCAATAAGATCACAATGAATGTAAATTGTATCTACAGAGTTAGTTATATTTGGTGTAGTAGTTCCCCATTCAGTAGAATTTAAAGCTTTTTTCTCAAATCCAAGCAATGTATGAAATTTGACATTCTTAAATCCAACATAAAATTATCACGAATTGAAATTAATATTTCAAAACTACTTAAATCAAATTCCAAACTTATTGGAGCAATGTCTGATTTACCAAATTCAAAATCACCATTACTTATTAATGTTTCCCTTATATAATTATTAATGTCTGTATAACTGTAAGAACCATCAGTAAATATGATATCTTTCCAATCTTTACTATTATTATAACGAATTCTTTTATTATCGTATTCATCACTAATATTATGCCAAGTGTAAGTCATAGTGTTAATACTATCCAAACCAACAACAAAAGTTTTATTTTTATCTAAAATTAAAGAACGACTAAATCTAACTGTAAAATCGCTTGGAGTATTTTTAGTGTTGTTTTTAACTGCCTCAGAACTTAATACTATTTTTGTTCCATTTTATATATAATTAAAATTTAAATTCAAGAAAAATAATTTTTATATAACATTTCATGTTGTTCTGGTAAAAATTTATTTATTTTTAATAGTTCATCAATAATGCTAATACCTTCATTTTTAAGTTCTTCATTATTATTTCCAGAATTAATTGAACCACAAATTAACTCCAAGTTATTAACCAGTTCTTCTGGATTACATGGACAAAGATTTGAATTAAAACCTTCTCCTCTAATTACTTTTTTAAATTTCATAGATCTTTTATTGATAGGTAACCCTGATTTTTCTATTAATTCTTTAAATATTTTCCTAGAAAGTATTGAATGCTTTTTATTATTGTTATATCTTTTATTAATCAAATCAATTAGATCATTATCTACTTTAGCGTTAATAACTTCTTTTCCAGTTATTCTATCTTTAGCAATTAATTTATTTTGACCATAAAGTTTGTTTAAGTTAATAATTAAATTTCCATATTGTCCATTTGACAAAACTTTATAAGGATTATGATATCTTATTCCTTTTCCCATATATTTTCCTTGGCTAAGAATATCATAGATCGTTTCTCTATATTTTTTTAAATTATTCGACTTAGCTATAATTGCTTCCTGTTGCTTTAGATCAAGATCTGTGGGGTTTTTCTTTCTAGTTATTCCACCAGTTTCATTACCCAATTTTCTTATATCCTTTGATACTCTTTTTATGACCTTCTCTACTTCTTTCTTAGTCATTTTTTTCATCTGGTTCTTTAGATTTGCTGTGAAAAAAAATCAAACACTTCTTGTGGAGTATTATATTTTTTGTATCTAAAAGTTATAAATCAATGTCTTTATTAAGATCAACTGTAAGTTCTTTTGGTCTTGCTCTCAATTCTTCTTCTTCCGATTCTTCAGTTGTTTCATGTTTAGATTGTTTTTCAAAATCTTCAAGTACTTTTTCAACTTCTTCTTTTTCTTGTTCTTCTCTTATTCTATTTTCATAATCTTTCAATATCTTTAAAATATTTTTGGTATGTTTAGAGGGGTCTGGTAACCCTGGTAATAATGGTTGTGGTTTTTGGAATAGCTGTGGTAAACCTTGATATGTTTGTATGTCTTTTATTTCATCACCAAGTAACGCTTATTGTTCTTTAATCCCAGATAATGCTTTTAACTGACTTGACAATTGTTCTTTTTGACTTTCTATACCTTCTATAATTGGTTTATAAATTTCACTATACATTTCTCGACCAGTAGCTTTTCTGATTTTCTCTCTCATTATTTCATCTCTCTTAGCTCTTATCTTTTGTCCGACTAAGTTTTTTCTTATTCTTATTTCATTAAGTTTTGATTGCATTTATATAATAATGTAAGATAATGTAAAATAATGTAAGATAATGTAAGATAATGTAATATTATTATATACAAATGGAAATTCCTAATTATGATACAAAAAGTGATAAATCTAATAACTTTGAGCAACTTTATCTTTTTATGCCAGATTCATGTTTTAGAATGTTAATATGTGGATCTTCCGGATCAGGAAAAACAAATACATTAATGCATATGCTCCGAAAACCTCTTATATATTATGATAAATTATACCTATATGCTAAAAACTTGGAACAGTCTAAATATCAGGATTTAATAGACCATTTAAATGAAATTGCAAAAAGAATTAAAGTAGATCCAAATGAAATACTTGAATATTCTAATAATGAAATTGAACCCTGTGATGTTCTTGAACCAGACAAACAAAAGGTAGTAATATTTGATGATTTTATATGTGAAGAAAAAAGTTTCAAAATGGAATTACAAAATACTTTATACAAGGACGTCACAAAAACTGTTCTGTAATTTATTTAAGTCAGTCTTACTATAAAACACCGAAGGATATCCGTATTAACTGTTCTCATTATATTTGATTTGAAAGTCCTGGTAAAAGAAAAAATGATATGATTTGTAATGAACAAAATATAAATCGTGATTCTTTTACTAATGCAGCAAAACAAAAATATGATTTCTTATATGTTGACAAACCAAGGAAGTTTTTAAGAAAAAACTTTACGGGAATTATATAGATGGGAGTTTTTAATGATGTAAAACAAATCAATCAACCCGACAGTATAAGTAAAGTTAAATTTAATATTGATTTAAGTGATTATGCCACTAGGAAACAATACAAAAAGCTTAAAAAAGACATGGAATCGTATCTTCATAAAAATAAGGAACTTGATAACACAATGAACAGAGCATTAGATATGGGAGGTAATAACCTTATAAACCTAGGAAATCCAGATAAACCCGGCGATGCAGTTTCAAAACGGCTTGTGTTTAAAAAAGTTCAAAGTGTAGTGTAATAGAAGACTATAAACTTGAAGACATCAAATCTATAAAACAGACATTAGAAGAAGAAGTAAAGAATATTGAAGAATTAAAAAAAGATTTTAAAAAGAATCAATTATTAATAGTTGAATTACAAGGTAAACTTGAAGAAGAAATGAAAACTATGGTTTATTCTATTAAAGAACTTGAAGAGAAATCTGATTTGACAGACATTCAGATGAAAGAAGTATTACGGGTTAATTTTGAAATGTTATTCAATCAAGTTCAAGAATTAAAGGATAGTATGATTAAACATGAAGAACTAAAAGACAAGATTATTGAAGCTGAGAAAAAGTTACAAAATATGTATCAGTTAGAAATCAGAACAGAAAAAAATAAACTAAATACTGACTTTTCAAATAAATTTGCAGAATATAAATCAGAACTTGAAAAGGCAGCTTCACAAAGAGGTGATGACCACGACACAGCATTAGACAACCTTAAAAAGAGCTTAATTCTAAAATAGAAAATTTTAAGAAACAACTTCGAATCTTGATTAGTACTGTCGACACACGTCACAATTTAAAATACGCGGAATTAAGTACACTTACAGAAATATTACAAAAAGATATTAACGAATTTAATAGTAGATTAGATAACCTTAGAAAAGAGTTCAATTCTAACTTAGAAAATTTTAAGAAACAACTTAGAGGTTTGATAAGTATTGTCGACACACGCCATAATTTAAAGTACACAGAATTTATTACACTTACAGATATGTTACAAAAAGATATAGCACAGTTTAATGAAAAAATTAAAAATGAACTGGATTTTGTAGTTGAAAAATCAGTTAAACAAAGAGAATCAATCATTGCTAATGCTAAAGCAATTAACATAATTAATGATCAGCTAGATGCATGTGATAATCAAGACGTTGTTTTTGAAAGAAGAATAGACAATATATATAATGTTTTTGAAAAAAGAATAGACACTATAAATAATGAAATTAAAAGCTCTGATCAAGTTACAACAAAACGATTTGATGATTTAGCTGAAGTAATTCTTAAACATGAAAATAAATATAAAACAATAGAAGAAGAACTAGAAAAAGCAAGACGCGAATAATATTATAATAGCAGACAGCTACATGCAAATAATTATTGGCATGAAGGAACAAAATATGATATTGAAGATAAACAGTTATCACAAAAAGTGACAAATACAATAGATTTCCTTGTATTATTTGGAATACGAGCTAATAAGATTACAAATTATAAAAATTTTATTCAACCAGGAACAGGTGTGTTTCAAATCAAAGAAGATGGGGATTATATAATTGAAACGAATATTATCATTGGATACTCTGGTAGAAGTTTTAAATTTCTTTTTAGCAGCCCAAACGGACCTGTGATTATATCACCTGAGGTTAAAAATACAACGCTGGTATATAAGAAAAAAATTGAAATTAATTTAAACAAAGAAGCGACATTTAAGATTCAAATGGGAAAGGTCCCGATTCAATTTACTATAGAACCAGGAAGTTATGTCAGAGTCTATTTGGTTAATTAATAAACTTAATCTTTTATATAATGGGAATATTCAATAATATAAATGAAAAAGTAAGTAAAATAGAAAAACAAATAATAAGAAAACCTCCTTTGTTTTTAACATCTGCAACAGAAAATACTGATAGTGGATTATTTCAATGGAAAGTTGGTAATGCTAGTCCTGGTTTAGTTCAAAATGGAAATAATATAACAATTAAACAAAATTGCATCTTAATTATTCTTATAGATGCAATTAAAAAAGATTCAGAAGAAGCAATATTAGAATTAAAAAACAAAGAAAATAAAATTCTTCAAAGTTATAATACAAAAACCAAAAGAAAGAAGGAGTTAATCTCAATTAATTATGCTAATGAATTTAACACGAATGATGTTATTTATATAAACGTTATGAATATTCAATTAACAATTTATGGTTCTAGCTAACAATTTATGGTTTTATGTCCGTAGGCTAATGTATTAATACCATTAGGTTTAATATATATTTTATCGTCATAACATGATAAAGATGTTTTATTAATAACATAACTAGAAATATTGTGCTTATCAGAACGAATAACTTTAAAGGTATGATTAGTTTGGGTTGAATTAAATAAGGTATCTTTGTAATTTTTATGAACTATTGTTTTCTTTACATGTTTTTTAATTCCTTTACGTTTTAATATTAACTTGATTTTCTAATAAATAAGAATACATTTTACTTCTTAATCCGACAAATTCAACAATGGGAATTCCAGCAGCTTCGTCTTTAAATTTTCCAATTACTTTTTTATTATTGTCGAAATAAAATTTTGATTCAGGATTATAATCACTATTATCAAATAAATCTTTGTCCTTATAAAAATCCTTATATGCATCTTTGGTTTTTATTTCATAACACAAACTATCGGTGTCAGTAAATAATAACTTACAATTATCCTCGTACTTTTCTTTAACATAATTATAATGAAAATCATACATCAAAAACTTTGATAAATCTAGAATACACATTCCAACATAACAAGGTCTGTTTAATAATAAGCTTTCTTTTATTTTATGAATTCCAAATAAATTTTTATTGAACATTGTCGAACTAACAAATGAAGGTTTGGCAATATATTTTAATAAAAGGTTTTCATCATGTGTAAGCTTGATATTAACTCTTTTACGTAAATTCTCCATCGTTTTACCGAATACAGAATTATTCATTAACTTAAAAAAATCTTTTTCAAATGAATTTTTTGCTTTAGATCTTTTTTGAGTATTAAAATCAATATATTCTTTTAACGAAGGACTTTCGTCAAAAGTTAATATTCCATGTATTTTTGTTACTTTTAATCCTAATTGTGCATATAGTTCTAGGTTTTTATAATGGACTACATATTTTTCTTTTTCCCTTAAAGTCGGAACCAACTTTTTTACATTGCTTTTTCCTATTTCAAATTCCTTTTTAATATTTTTACTATAGTCAGAAAGCCATTCTTCTGGTATAATAATTTTTTCAGGAGCCAAAGGATAATCGTTGTGTACAACATGTAATTATTTTGGATATTCAAGATCACATTCAATTATAAAGTTAGTTTTACCTTTTGCAATTAATTTCTTATATTGTTTTTCGGATATAAATTTAAAATTTCCAGAGGGTAAAGGTTGGCTCATTGACCGTAAAGATTATTAGCATCGAGATACATAATGTATTTGCTTTCTTCTTTTGAATTATAATCTTACATGTATTTGTTATTAGCTTTACTATATCGATTTGAAATATAACTAATTCCTCCTCTTAAACCTTTTTCAATAAATAAATACATATCGATATCGGTTATTAAATCTAGTTTTATTTCAGTCATTTTAAGCATTGCATCCTAAGCTAATCCGGGACTACTAAAGTAATGACATGGATCTAATTTATAATATTCAAGACATACTTTTCTAAAGTTTTCAAAAACGTCAGTTAAAAGTAATACGTCAGTTTTTAGGTACAGATCATGATATTCTCCCATAGACTTTATTTTAAATTTCTTCCAAACATTTTTAGCATGCTCATATTCTTCATTAGATATATACGTTTCATTTAAAATTGAATAAAACTCTTCTTTAGGAGGCAACTTCTCTTCTTTGAATTTTTTAAATGAATCCATATAATCATATGGATAAATACCTTTTGTTTTTAATAATTCAATGTTGCTATCAAATTCTTTCGGGGTCTTTGACCCGGGCAGGACTATGTCCTTCGGAAGATATTTAAATTCTGGAATATTTTTTGCTAAATTATCTAATGATTGAGACATAAATTGAAAACTATCAATAAAAACTAAATCCTAAATCATAAATGCCATATATTTTTCCATATTATTAGGAATAACATCATTGACTTCTTTTTAATTTTTCCTATCTGTTGCATAATAAAGTGGGAATCATATCCTCTTAAATTATGAAAAATGACAGGAATTTTGTGTGTTAGTCTAAAATTAATATTACAATCTTGGTGGGCACTTCATCTAAATTTTCCTGTTATATGACAGTGGTCACGTATTGGAATGTCAGTTTTCTTATATTCTTTTCCACAAATATGACAAGACTTTTGTTTTTTAAATTCGCTTTCATCTTTTTTAGACATTCTTAATTCTTTGTTAAAATGTTCTTTAAATATTTCCTTACAATATTCCTCTTCCTCAAACATTTTTTCAGTAAATTTATAAACTGCATTAGGGCCTCTATAAATCTGGGTTGGTTTAGTATATTTATCGCCATAACAACAAACAACTTTATAACCGTAACCACAATCTATATGTTTTTGATACGGTTCTGTAAATGAAGATTCTGGATTAGGAAGAGTTGTTGAAACTTTCTTACTTATTGACTAAAAATCAGCATAAATTACAAAAGGTACTGATAATTGTTTGTGATAATTTTTAAAATAAACTTTACTTCCCTCTTTTGGCATTTTTATGCCTTGGGTACCATTAATGGCTAAACAATTTGGAATGTGTTCATTTAATATTCTTTCTTGAGAAAAATTTTGTAAACATGATTTACAGAAATGTTGTTTATGTTGATGTTTTGTTTTATTAAACATTAATCTATTAAAATCTTTTATCCAGACATAATGGTTTTTTTCGTTATTTCTAATTAGCAACATGTCACACCTTTCGGAATAATGATATTTTGATATATACAATGGATAAATATTATTTTCTTCATAACCGAATATATTAAATGAAATATAATTTTGAGTTTCTACTTTCGGTATTTGATTTAATGTAACAGGAAATTTTATTCCTTTATAATTAAGTTCTTCTATATGTTTCTTATATTTTGAAACTCTTTGAGGATTTTTTTCAGCAGGAAATTTATAAGCCAAATGACACCATCTAAAACATTCAGTATCGTCATTCTTTATATTTATTAATCCTTTCTTTGGATTTTGTAACGGTTTTGGTAATTCTAAATAACTTGAAGCAGCTAGTGGATTATATTTATATCTATTTATATAATGAGCATCAACTGACTCTATTCTCCAACCACTTCCTTCTGAAATCCAATTACCAATTCTATTTATTATTTCATCAAAAGCTTGATGTAAAATGTTTATTATTTCATTTTTATTAGTAATAATTAAAGCCTTTGAAAATAAGCTGATTTATATATTGTATCAGTTTTACTAATTTTCGCAAAAGTTAATTTTAAAGCAACATTTATTTTTATACCTTTTAAAGTTTTAAGTTCAGATTTAAGAATATCAAATAAATCTCTTATAGTTAAATATAATTGATTTGTCACAAATTGACATACGGGCCTTATTGT
The DNA here is from genome assembly GCF_021730395.1 of Mercenaria mercenaria. NCBI lineage: Eukaryota > Metazoa > Mollusca > Bivalvia > Venerida > Veneridae > Mercenaria > Mercenaria mercenaria. The sequence continues at coordinate 43,011 of NW_026461722.1, read as the reverse complement.
ATCTGTAGTGTAAATGCAGGTATTGCATCATCTTTTTGTAAATTTTTGAGTTATTGAGGTAAATGTCAGATTTCATGCACAAAATACCTCTAATGTTTTTCTGTATTTCATAACTTAAATTTCCATGTAAATTTCATTAAATTCGGTTCAGTAATAAGAAAGTTGATATTTTATAAACTTCAGTAATTCATGTTTTTATCCCCAAAACCACTATAATGGGCTATATCGTGAATCCCGTGGAAATACAAATAGTCAAGAGTTTACGCATAGGCCGTGAATCCCATGAAATTTAGTATTTGGCGGGACATTACCCTTTAAATAGACTGGACTAGATATGCCTTGCGCACACCACCTTCCGACATTATAGACGAATCTATGTCTGAATTATTTTCTTGCTAGAAATTTATGCTCGATCGAGGTAAAAAATTTATTTGTTAGATTTTTGTATGATTTTTGCATTACGATTTTTATTTGGTAAATTTTTGTGCATTCTACAGAATTCTGTAACATTTACTTTTCGGCATATGATTTTGGCTAGTTTCGGTATGTCAGGATGATTTATTAAATTTTTCAGACTTTTGTAAATTATTTAGAAAGAGGAATCTAAAACGTTTCGTTTATATAAGATGTTAGATTTATACTGAAATTTGTATCGTGATAATTGTAAAGCACTGTTTCAAAAACTTGTGTCAAACATTTTGTTAATTATGGAACGCCATTACTGCATTGTATTGTTATGTATAAATCTATATGGCAAGTCTAGTACCATGTATGTAATATATATTTGTAATTTGTAATTGTGTGCCAGTCTATAGCACATCTAATTAATGTCCGTTTTAGTGTATGGCATTAGGTATTATATGGATGCCAACTATGATATAACGTTTGATTTATATTGAATTTTGTTAATTTGTAGTTGTAAATAATAGCTGCAGTTTATCATGTCCGTATCTATAATGTTTCATCATATCCTTTTCATATCTTTTTCATACTTTAACTTTTGTCTTTTAAGTAAGTAATTTTTGTAATAATGGAAGTAATTAGTGACGTATTTTAATCACGTGACGTCTGAACTTAGTAGCACATATGTTTTGTATAAGTAGCACGTATTATTTATGGGAGCCTACGGAGTATGTGTACCCAAAGGAGCAGTTTTTATGCCCTGACTTATTTGTTTTGCTATGGTGTTTACCATATGTTATATATTTTAGCTTCTTCCGCCAGACGATTTTACCTGGTGATGTCATAACCCGAAGTACAATGCCCGAGGTTCACTTGTCTTCACTCGCCTGGATGTGATATTCCAGCGCAGAGCTTTCGTCCCATGGTTGTGCCGTAAACCGCAAAGACGATGATTTTTGTTATCCTCTGAAGTCAGCTCAGGATGCAATACCTACCACCATAGGGAGCCAAATACGGAATCAACGTATTCACGGTTTAAAGGGACTCTATTTCAAGATACGTTTTGATATTGTTTGCGCTACTTAAAGTTCGCAATTAAATTAAAGAACTGTACCACGTCACATTAGAATGGAACTATACGAACTTTGTATCTGGTGATACTGAACTTTTATTTTTTTTTCTTATAATCAGTTTTTTTTCTTCATATCATCTATTCATTGTAAATAATCATCTTATGTAAATAAATTTGTAAATATTGTAAAGGGTGTTGATTTGTTCTGATGGTTACTGTCGCCGGTACGGCCATTCCTGTCACAATGGTGTCAGAAGTGGAATTGGTCGACCAGACACAGTAGCTATTCGAACATTATTAACACCCATTTAACTGCAGCAATAATTTGTAAAGATTCCTCTTGTTTTGTGCTATTGGTACGCATATAATAGTTTTATTCATTTTTCAGAGTGACGTCTTACCTCAGACAAGACAAGACAGATCCATAGCTTCAGCTAACCAGCTTTAGTGGTCACAGACTGATAGACAGTTGCAAACGACACTTGGATTCGGGGGTGAGTTCGTTTCCTTTTATTTTTCTTTTGGGTTTTTTTTGTGTCACTCTGTGATTAAGCCACCATATATCTGTGCTGAGAGTGACCGCCCTTGACAAGGAGAGTTATCCTACTCACTCTTAATTGTGCGTCGCCCTACTTCTCCCAGTGATCCTATTTTGTATTAGTGTACTGTATACATACCAGATACAGTATTTTTTTTTTTTTTGTGTGTGTGTTAGCAAGCTTGTTTTCTTGCATATACTTTTAACCTACTTTTAAGTTTTAGTGCTACACAGTTGTGTTATACCTATATTTTATCTTAGGATAAAGCACTTTGGTTTATTTTTGTTTTATTTGTTACACTAAAGTGTTAACACTAGTTACAGTTGATTGATATTTGATAAGGCTAGGATATTGTTACAGTCTACTGTCACTGTACATTGTTGATTGTTGCCTATGCAACCTTGAATGACACATAGTACTGTTGCGCAACTTAGTGTATTATTATTTTAGTGAGGACGTTTTGTGTAGTATATACGTAGTGTATAGTACTTTGTTTTGGCTTCAGTGGTAACTGTAGAGCCTTAGTGTAAACTAGTGTAGTCTAGTATTCCCTCACGATTGTTTAACTAGTGTCTCAGGTTGTTATAGTAGCTGTTGTACTGTAGTGTTATATAGTGTTAACGTAGTGTAATCATGACTAGTGTAGTAGAGTTAACGAAGGTAGGAAAGGAGTTAGGTTATGAAGGAGAGGAGTTACGTAACTTTGTTAAGGAAGAGCAGGCTAGGGAACGTGAGGAAAGACATAGTAGATTAGAAGCAGAGAAGGAAAGATTAGAGTTAGAAGCTAGGTTACAGAAAGAAAAGATAGAATATGAAAAACAAAGTAGTTTAGAAGCAGAGAGAGAAAGAGAGAGAGAAAGATTAGAGGCAGAAAAGGAAAAGTTAGAGTTAGAATCTAGGTTGCAGAAGGAAAAGATGGAATTTGAACTTAAGTTAGGTGTACAGTTAGAAAAGGATAAGTTAGAAATGGAAAAGGAGAAGTTAATGTTAGCTAGGAAGTTAGAAACAGAGAAGGAGGAAGCAGAAAGTAGGAAATTAGAAACAGAGCATAAGTTTAAGACAGACTTAGAAAAGATGAGTAAGAAAAAGGTAAAGGTTAAGATGTCTCCCTTTGATGAGAAAATTGATTCCATGGATACGTACTTAAATGTGTACGAAACGTACGCTGTTGCGCAGGATTGGGATAAAGAGATATGGTCACTAAACTTACCGTTCCTTCTAAAGGGTACGGCAAGAGAGGTTTTTGATAGGCTTCCGTTGGAAGATAGGAAGGATTATGATAAACTGAAAGCCGCTTTGCTTTGTCAGTTCGAACTCACTGACGATGGCTATAAGAAAAAGTTTAGAACTGAAAGGCCTCGTGATAATGAGACCTTTGTGATGTTTCTAGCCAGAATAAGTAGATATTTAGATGGTTGGCTTAGATTGAGTAAGGTAGAGAAAACGTACGAAGGATTATTAGATTTTATACTTAGGGACCAATTTTTAGATGTCTGTAATAGAGAACTATACCAGAATTTGAGTAGTAAGAGTTAGTTAAAGCTAAGGATGTAGCAGAAGATGGGAGATTTGTTTGCAAAGACTCGTGGAGGTCCCAAGTATGTCGTGAATCGAACCAATAAGGACCGGAACCATAAACCATAACGAAATACCTCAGAGACAGTATCCTAGTAGTCGTAATGTAGGCACTAGTAATAGAGGTAGTAGCAATGTTGCTAATAGAGGTAGAGGTTATCAACCCTTTGGTGTACTGAAGTGTAATAATGTGGTCGAATAGGGCATAGCTCATATTACTGTAGGAGTGGAAGTACGGCGGTAATAGTGCTAATGCAGCAGCAGAGTTAGAAGTAGAGCAGGAACAGGAAAGTAGTAAAGGGGAGAATAGAAATAGTAAGGAAAATAGAAATAGAGGTAGAGGCCGTGACCGATCTAGGAGTAGAGGTAGAGGAAGAAATAGAGATAGAGATAGGAGTAAGTCAAGTAGGTCAGAGAGTGGAAATAGTATTATAGAACTCAGTGATGTTGAGGAGTTAGGTATGCTTAGTGTAAGTACATGTCCTACAAAACCCGGTACTTGTAATGGTAGGGATGTAATCGCTATGCGAGATACAGGTTGTACATGTGTGATAGTGAAACGGGACTTAGTAGAAGCAAGTCAGTTTTTAGAGAAAACCCGTAGATGTAAGTACATAGATGGGAGTGAACACTTGAGAGTTGAAAACTTTTCACGCAAACATGCTGAAACAGTACTGTGAAAGGAAGGATGATAGTAAGTCTATACCAGATAAGGGTATATTAAGTAAGGTTGGTGCAGCTATTGTAGAGGAGGATCAGAGAGATTATGACAGATTAGATCCGAATGAAAGTAGTGATGAGTTTTCGAGTAGAGTAGAAAAGGATATAGTTTTGTGTCCTATAAAGCAGGGTACAGAAACGTACAAAGATGTAGAGGTAAATCCCGAGTTACCAGTAGCATGTAAACAGGAAGTAGTAGATTTGTTAGACAATTTCAATGTAAATTTACAGAATTTATTTTGTATGTGTATTTTTAATTGATATTTTTAAGTTTATCTCAAATTTCGCCGCCATTGCAGTTCCACTCGCAGATTTGAAAGAAAAAGGTCAGCCAAATCTTGTAGAGTGGGGTGAAAAGTCAAGAAAAGGCTTTCCGACTTTGAAGGCTAGCTTAATGGTCCGCCTATTTTGAAGTTGCCAGATTTAGATCAGACTTTTATATTGAGAGTAGAAAGCTTCAGATGTAGTTTAGCTCAGTATTACTTCAGGAAAGTGATGGAGAGAAATCACCTGTAGCGTATGCTAGTAGAAAATTGCTACCTAGGGAGCAAAAGTACTCAGTGAAGAGAAGAGTGTTTAGCGATAGTATGGGCAGTAGCTAAGTTTCACCGGTATTTGTTCGGTAAAGACTTTGTATTAGAGACAGATCATCAGCCGCTCACTTATTTGAATAAAGCGAAACTTAGCAACTCCAGGCTGATGAGATGGGCATTGGCATTGCAGCCATATAGGATCAGTATCAGAGCAATTCCTGGTAGAGAAAATGTAGGTGCAGATTATTTGAGTAGAGTGTAGACAGGTGGCTATACTATATGGTGTACAGATAGTGACAGTGTGTTGTTTTTTTTTTTGTTGTGTTTGCTATTTTCAGTATGTCATTTTGTTTTCATTTAAGAAAATTATAAATTTTCTTTTTAAGGGGGGACGTGTGTCACAAATTGACATACGGGCCTTATTTTATCTGTAGTGTAAATGCAGGTATTGCATCATCTTTTTGTAAATTTTTGAGTTATTGAGGTAAATGTCAGATTTCATGCATAAAATACCTCTAATGTTTTTCTGTATTTCATAACTTAAATTTCCATGTAAATTTCATTAAATTCGGTTCAGTAATAAGAAAATTGATATATTTATAAACTTCAGTAATTCATGTTTTATCCCCAAACCACTATAATGGGCCTCAAATTGTCAATTTAAATCCCCGCCAAAGTAGTTAGATTCCCGGCTATATCGTGAATCCCGTGGAAATACAAATGGTCAAGAGTTTACGCATAGGCGTGATCCATGAAATTTAGTATTTGGCGGGACATTACCCTTTAAATAGACTGGACTAGATATGCCTTGCGCACACCACCTTCCGACATTATAGACGAATCTATGTCTGAATTATTTTCTTGCTAGAAATTTATGCTTGGTCGAGGTAAAAAATTTATTTGTTAGATTTTTGTATGATTTTTGCATTACGATTTTTATTTGGTAAATTTTTGTGCATTCTACAGAATTCTGTAACATTTACTTTTCGGCATATGATTTTGGCTAGTTTCGGTATGTCAGGATGATTTATTAAATTTTTCAGACTTTTGTAAATTATTTAGAAAGAGGAATCTAAAACGTTTCGTTTATATAAGATGTTAGATTTATACTGAAATTTGTATCGTGATAATTGTAAAGCACTGTTTCAAAAACTTGTGTCAAACATTTGTTAAAATTTTGGAACGCATTACTGCATTGTATTGTTTATGTATAAATCTATATGGCAAGTCTAGTACATGTAAGTAATATATTTTGTAATTTGTAATTGTGTGCCAGTCTATAGCACATCTAATTAATGTCCGTTTTAGTGTATGGCATTAGGTATTATATGGATGCCCAAATATGATATAACGTTTGATTTATATTGAATTTTGTTAATTTGTAGTTGTAAATAATAGCTGCAGTTTATCATGTCCGTATCTATAATGTTTCATCATATCCTTTTCATATCTTTTTCATACTTTAACTTTTGTCTTTTAAGTAAGTAATTTTTGTAATAATGGAAGTAATTAGTGACGTATTTTAATCACGTGAACGTCTGAACTTGTAGCACATATGTTTTGTATAAGTAGCCCCGTATTTTTATGGGAGCCTACGGAGGTATGGTGTTACCCAAAGGAGCAGTTTTATGCCTGACTTATTTGTTTTGCTATGGTGCTACCATATGTTATATATTTTAGCTTCTTCCGCCAGACGATTTTACCTGGTGATGTCATAACCCGGAAGTACAATGCCCGAGGTTCACTTGTCTTCACTCGCCTGGAGTGATATTCCCAGCGCAGAGTTTCGTCCCATGGTTGTGCCGTAAACCGCAAAGACGATGATTTTTGTTATCCTCTGAAGTCAGTCGGATGCAATCACCTACCACCATAGGGAGCCAATACGGAATCAACGTATTCACGGTTTAAAGGGACTCTATTTCAAGATACGTTTTGATATTGTTTGTGCTACTTTTAAAATTCGCAATTAAATTAAAGAACTGTACCACGTCACATTAGAATGGAACTATACGAACTTTGTATCTTGGTGATACTGAACTTTTATCTTTTTTTCTTATAATCAGTTTTTTTTCTTCATATCATCTATTCATTGTAAATAATCATCTTATGTAAATAAATTTGTAAATATTGTAAAGGGTGTTGATTTGTTCTGATGGTTACTGTCGCCGGTACGGCCATTCCTGTCACATGATTCTTTGGTTCATTTCTATATTCAATCTTAATTTCAAATTTCTTAAAATATTGTTTTGTAGATTTCTCAATTTCTCTATAACTCATCTATATTATAATTAGAGAAAATAAATCAATAAGCAATAAAACATAAAAAATTAAATGTATTTAAATTTATATCTTTTTCCGTTAAGTTTTGAAAAGCCGCTTTTTACTCTATTTTTTCCTTCACAACACATTATTATTAAACTAGAATTAATACCAAGATCTTTAGATACTGCATAAATGCTGTTATATGTTTTTTCAGTTCCGGTAGAATCTCCAGTGAGTTCCACTGCAATAACTTTTTGGGGTTTGTTTCGGTTGTTGTTTGAAATTGGACAATCACAGTTTTTACCAGGACCTTTGGTCCCGGGGGCCGAAAACCCACTATTTTCTTCCAGCATCAAACAACCACATTCGCGTTTATATAGTTTTTTTCTGAAAAAGATATGGATCTATAACATTTTTTAATTTATCAATTACATGTTTTTTATATTCTTCACTAACTATTTTATCAAGTTTAGAGTTAATAACATTTCTTCTTTTAAGAACTGTTTTATATGAATCTTTATCTGGGTTTGTTATTTCTCCTAAAGTACTGGATAATATTGGAATAATCGTTCTGTCTACTTTTCTATTAACCATTATATAATATACTTATAGAAAAAAATATCTTTAACAACGCACCTAAAGAACGTTTAAAAAATGTTAATATTATCTATATCTTTTGAATAAGATTTAAAGTTATTTTTTCTAAATTGATATCAATTGTTAAAAATTTAATACCCTTTTTGAGACATTCTGTAACCATCTTCGTGTAATTTGTGTAGTTTTTCTAATAACCTAAACCAACTCTGTTTTCCCTTTAGTTCTGTTTCTTTTTGAAGTCTTTGAAAACATATTTTAGGATCGGTTTTAACATAAATAAAAGCATCAGTTTTGGGTTTTTCCATGTATTTTAATAACATGATCAATTAAGAAAAGATGTATATGCCCATTGGGATCATTTATAACTCCGATGACATGATTTTTGTTTTGTAAAAACATTGCTGTTAGTTAAATAACATCGTTCAAGAAAAAAAACACCATCAAAGTTTTTAGCAGAATTTAACATTTTTATATGGCTGTTTAAAGTTGTTAATTGAAAAGGAAATGAATATTTTAGAGGTTCTTGAGCAGCAAGTTCAAATAGGTTATATGAATTATAACTTGGATCCATAACATTTTGCCATTCATGAATTGGTTCTGGAATTATATTAAAATTAGGATTATATTCTTTAATAATATCTAAAACGTACTTTTTCCTGATGCAACATTACTTCAACTGATATCATTTTTCTCATTTATATATAATATAACTTATAGAATATTTTTCTTTTATATCCGTTAAGATTATATTCCTTCATATGTGTTTCAAGAGGTGTTGAATAGTTTTTTTCTTTCTGCATTTCTAACAGTATTGTAAAAATATCCTGAATAACTTTATTTGTATCTTCTTTACTTATTTTTTCCGATCCGTGCTTTTGTTATTAGTTGTTTTATTTTGTGATGATGTAATTTTAAATAGCTTTTTTATCTCCAATTTTAGTTTAAATTTAAAAAATATAGTAATTACTGATGGAACAACGCCAGCAATGCTACAAATATAGAATAGCTGGAACATGTGCTAATGCAGCTGACAATCAAAAATACCTGCTGTAATTTGTAATCCTGTATTTACTCTTCCACAAAATTTATAACTTTTTCTGTAAGCAGCAGCAAGTTTAGTTAAGTGATTAATTAATTGATCTATTGTTTCTATTTTAGGAAAACCGTTGTCTTCATTAGAAATTAGATTTTTATTACTCATTTATATAATATATTTTTTAAATTAAATTTCTTCCAATTCACTAAATGGTAGCCAGCTATTGAATTTTTCATTATAACCTTTCCATTTTACTAAAGTTTTTTTTTCCTTATAGTTCGTCTGATAACTTTTTCTATTCTGAAAACCTTTTTGTTTAGTAGGTAAAGTTCTTGTTCATAAAATGAACCTTGAATTATTTCATAATTTAAATCTTTTATAGTGTATGTTCTGGGATTAGTATTTTTAATTCTATAAATTATAAAATATTTCCTCTGTCCAGTTTGGTGTATATCCTCTTTTCAAAATGTCGTTTAAGTTTGTTAAGCGAACTCGATCACCAATTTTAAATTTTGGGTTTTCTCTTGGTATCTTTAATTACCATACAAATTAAAGTAAACAGTACCTTTATTTAGTTTTTAACTGGCTTTAGTTGGGCACAATTTTATACTAGAATGTTTTGTTTGTTATATTTATCAACCATTTCCTGTAAATTGTCGAAATAATTGTAAGTATTAATTTGCGTAAAATATTTCCACATTATTCTTTTTAAACTTCTATTAAATCTTTCGATTACTACTGCTTTTCCTTCATTAAATGTATGATACATGTTAATTTTATTTTTATTCAAAAATGATTCAAACTTTTTGTTATAAAATTCTTTTCCTTCATCTACCCATAAATTTGTAGGTGTTCTACCTTCTAAAACTATTTTATTAAATGCTTCAGTAACAGATTCTCCGGTTTTATTCTTTAATGGAATAACCCAAGCATATTTGCTGAATATATCAATAACGGTTAACAAGTACTTTTATACTTTATTATATTTGAAAAAGCTTGCATTTCAACTAAATCAGCAGACCAAATATCATCAATATCATTAACTATTACTCTTCGTTTCGTAAATTTTCGTTTAATTAGTTTATGTAATTCTTCTGCTAATTCATCGCTCCATGTTATTTCGGGGGTCTTTTTGAGTAAATACTCTACCCCCTTTTCCTGTTTTTTGACTTTCGTTTTTGTCCAAGACCAAGTTTATATTTCATATAAATTGCTGGTTTCACAACTAAATGTTTTGCAATCTTTTCTCCAAATGTTTTTGACTTAGTGTTATTTAAGTTGGAAAGCATTTGTTTGTACATGTACTTTTTTTACACCGCTGTCGTAGCAAAAGTCATGTCCATACATACTGTGTCCCGTACATTAACAGGAGGTCCGTTATCTAAAGGATTCCTGGTCCACAATAGTTATATCCTGGGAGTGTTTAAACCTTTCTTAGGTAATAAAGGTAACATTGCTTTATGATATCAAATTATCCCCTGTACTTTTAACAAACTTTGATTTCATTCTTCCACAAGATGAACATGTAGCCATTATCATTTTTCTCCTGTTTTTTTGCTGTAACATAATGAGGATTTAATTGTCGGTGAATTTTCTTTCTTTCAAACAATATATTTTATTCTGTAAACTCATTTATATTATATGTATTTAAATTTAATCCAAATTTTACTTTCAATATATACTCGATGAACAAATAATTATTTCATATTTCACATCTCAATACAACAAGTAATCTAAAAATAAACGTTTACACTGTAAACATTACTAAAAACAAACGTGAACATTGTACACGGGAGTAAGAAATTCCACTAATGCTAAAAATAAGCGTTTACACTGTAAACGTTACTAAAAATAAACACGAACATCGGACATGATCTAAAAATAAACGTTTACACTGTAAACGTTACTAAAAATAAACATGAACATTGTAATGCTAAAAATAAACGTTACTAAAAATAAATGTGAATATTGTACATGATCTAAAAATAAACGTTTACAATGTAAACGTTACTAAAAATAGATTTAGAATTTTTTTTTTAATTTTTAGTAAAAATTGTGCCAGACACGGCATTTCTTATACTACTTGCATGTATCTATATATCTGAATGATAGACAGTGTATGAAGGCGGAATAAACTTTTAGCTGGTTCTTTTCCTCCCAGTATGTATGCACCTGCATGTCTGAATAATAGACGGTGAAGGGGGAATAAACTGATTAATTGCTTCTTTCCCCACTTGTATTTACATTTAGGTCACAGCATAAAAGAACACAATACAATACAAAAATATCACAGACATGACCAATACACTGTGAAGTGGGGAAGAAACTGTCTATTTTGTTTAAAATCTCACCCCTGATATGTATGTATATGCATATCTGAATGATACATGGTGAAGGGGTAAGAAACTGACTAGTTGGTTCTTTCAGCACTAGTGAGCATTTATTTGCGTGTCTGAGTAATACACATTGAAGGGGGGGGGGGGGGGGGCAGAAACTGACTGGTGCGCACTTTCTCTCCAAGTAGTTTACATGTATCTATATGTCTGAATAATAGACAGTGCATGACGGCGGAAGAAACTGACAAGCTGTTTTTTTTGCCCCTAGTATGTATGTATATACATGTCTGACTAACTGACGTCGAAGGTGGAAGAAACTGACATGTTGGTTCTTTCCCTCCTAGTATGTATATATCTACATACCTGAATGATAATTACCGGTGAAGGGGTAGGAAACTTATTAAATGTTTTTTTCTCTCCTGTATTATGCATATATCTGCATGTCTGAATAATACATAGCGAAGGGGGAAGAAACTGTCTAGTTGGTACCAGGTTCTAAGTATCCTCCCCCAAGTATGTATGTATCTGCAAGTCTGAAAGTGAAAGGGGAAAAACTGACTAGTTGTTTTAGCGGACAATTTCTTTGATTTGACCTAATGACCTAGTTTTTTGACCCCATATGACACAGATTAGAACTCATCTAAGACTTCATGAAAACAAACATTCTGACAAAGTTTCGGGAAAATTGGAACAAAAATGTCGCCTCTAGATTGTAAACAAGTTTTTCCTTCGATTTGACCTAGTTTATGATCTTTCGTTTGACACCAGATAAAGACTCGTCCGAGATGAAATAGAGACAAATATTCTGACCAAGTTTCATGCACATCAAATGAAAAATGCACCCCCTATTGCATACACGAGGTTTTCTTTGATTTGACCAGATAATCTAGTTTTTTAACGCAGATGATCCAGATTCGAACGTGATCTAGATTTTATCAAGAAAATCATTATGATCAAATTTACCGAATATCCAGTCAAAAATGCAGCCCCTACTGAACACAAAAAGTTTTTCTTTGATTTGACCGGGTGATCTAGTTCTTGCTCCCCAACGACACATATTCAAACTTGACCCAGATTTCATTAAGACAAACATTCTGATCAATACTCATGAGTTTCAAACTTAAAATGTGGTCACTAGAGACAGTGTAAAACAAGATTTTCATTTGATCTGGCCTAATAACCTAGTTATAGACTCCACAAAATGACCCAGATTCAAAGTTGGTCTAAACTGGACCATTTCTCATGACTTTCAAACTTAAACTGTGGATACTAGAGAGTTAACAATACTTTCCTTTGTCCTGGCCTACTTACCTAATTTTTGACCTCACAAAACCCAGTTCCAAACTTGACCTAGAAATTTTCAAGGCAAACATTCTGACCAAGTTTCATAAAGATTGTGTCACAACTGTAGTCTCTAGAGTGTTAACAACCTTTTCCTTTGATTTGACCAGGTGATCTAGTTTTTGTTTCCACATGACCATATTCAAACTTGATATTGAGGTCATCAAGACAAACATTCCTGCCATTTTTCATGCGTTTCAAACATAAATTGTGGACTCAAAAGTGTTAACAAGATTCTCCTTTGAACTAGTCTACTGATCTAGTTTTTGGCCCAGTTTCAAATCTGACCTAGAAATCGTCAAGACAAACATTCCGACCAAGTTTCATATAGATTGGATGTTGATGGACCACGCACTTCGACGGACGCCGGACAATGACCGGTCACAATAGCTCTCCTTCAGCAACTCGGAAATTCAAGTGAAAATGTGGATAAAGTGTGAAATGTGTTTGTGTTAAAGTTATGTCCCTTGTTTTTTCCTGTGTTCAAAGTTTTATTTGTGTAAATCATTTTACATGGTTTACAAATTTTATTTTTTATTATTGAAATATATATATATGCTCAGGTGAGCGAAAAAAGCTGTACTTTCTCTTGTAAAGACGGATTTACAACGCTGTTGGTTGCAAACAGGGCACAAAATATATAGTTACGGTAAGTAAACAGAGACCATACCAGACCAGAGCAAAATTGATTATTCACTACAACAACACGGATTTACAAGTACATGCATGCCTTTTTACAATTACTTTTGTGACGTCTGGTGGTTGCGGGTTTTGGTAGATTTATTTCTGTTTAAATGCCAGTCTATAAATATACATGTATGAGAAACAAATACAAAGGTGCCTCATATCTAAGATGAACATGGTCTGACCATACATAACCTTATCTAAATTTCCAGCCGGAAATCAGTGATGTAACCATGGGCTAGAATACCATATCATTGATAGATCTTATAAAATCTAAATGGTCAGTATGAATGGATACAGGTTGAATTAGAACTGCTTGATCATGGATAATTCATCCGCATTGTTCATGAATGGGACTATCTTGTGTAGCACATGAACATCTTTTGAATGTGATTAAGAATAAAATAAAGATGCTATAGGATTGTCAGAAATACACAGAATACTATGGAGATGTAGTTTATAAAATTCGGAAAATTAAACATAGCCCTTGTTTTAATCAAATATTTGTAAAATGGGTTAAAAAGTTTATCAGAAGAGGATACGATGCGAAAATCGTGAAGCACAGTGCATGTTTAGTGATTGACCCCTCTACAGTTAATTGCTACGCTTTCCTATTTGATGGTCCGATGACTAATAAAGTGTAAGACTCAATGATGCTTTTCTCCTAAATCCTACATACAACGGACGGAGGGAGTTGATTCTTGTCTTGCAGTTTTCTTAGTCGTGCCCTTAAAAGTTAGGCTCTTGTTGCTCTGACTTCAGACAAGTTGTTGAGTACTTTGGTGTAATTATACCTTAGATATACCTTAATTTTATGTTTTGCTTTATTTATCTATTATTTTTGCACTGATGTTAGAGCCTTTCTCAGCGGGGATTTTATTTACATTGTGATGTCTAACTTGTTGAAGACAGGGTAAGTGCGAGGTTGGCATGTCCTAAACGCGTTTAAACCCCCAGTTTCCTTTATATAGGTTACTGACCGTTCCAAGGCGGTGCCCCTATTTTCAACTGGTTGTTTTGTCTGTCTTGTATTGTCTGTTGCGTATATTTTCTTGTTTGTTGTAAGCGTTTTTCCCTCCTCCGCACTCCCCCTATTCCTCCCTCCTTTCCCATGCATTTACGCTACTTTTTGCATCCCCTCCCCCTTTACTTTGAGTAAGTTTTCGTGGCTCCTCTTTGTTTTGGCAGCCGGAATCATAAGACGGTACACGATTGTGTTTTTTTTCTACTTGTGTGGGTGCGTTTGTATGCTTGTGAGTCTATAACGGTGCCCTACTGTTTTCTAATGTGTTGCTTGTTCGTTTTTCTATGTTATTCAGTTAGTCGTTGTTGTATGTTTATCTTTGGTACACGAGTGTCTGCGCTATTGTGGTTAACGTTGTAGTGTGACGGTTATTAAGGAACGTGGCATTCCCTTTTTATATTCGTCCTTGTTCAACTTTCCCCTTCGGGTTTCTTCCCCCTCCCCCTCCCCCACAACCACGGCACAATTTTGCCCCTTACCATTTCCTTCCACTCCATCTATATTTAGCATAAATTAATATGTACCTGTTGGATGTTTGAAGCAACCCGTCTGAAATATTTTTTCCATTACAGCTTCTTTTTGTTGTGGGCCTGCTATGCAAATGCGTGGCTCTGTGGCTGTGTTTTTGGTGTTCTGTGCTTCCGAGAAATCTACCCTTACCTATTATATTTGGTAGCGGGGTAAATCCGCGACGAAAAATGATATTACCGAGTTACTATCTGAAATGAAGATTTCATTCTGATCGACCTCTCTTAACAACTTTAAAGGTCTATTCAATTTTGATATTTTGCCCTGTAACTTCGATTAACGCCCACACGCTGGTCGCTAGAAATGAATATTTCGCCTTCGTTTGGAATGAAGTCATTATATGCTTTTTGTCCTATATCCAACATTCTAAATATTTTCATTTAATTCCAGTTCCCTGTAACTAAATGGTCAATCACTTTAGATAGCGTAAGCTGCAAAATCAGTGTCTTAGCATTTTTTTTAAAAACAATTCTTATATATTTCAAATATATATGCTTAAAAACTGTGTTAACCAATCATATATGAACTGATGTGTATTTAAATGAAAGCTTTATAATGCAAAACGATTTAATACTTAACATTAACCGTAAATTCAACACAGAATTCAGCAAGAACGCAAGGGCCGATATCACCAGGACTTAGGATATCATTATTTTTGTATATTTCATGATAAAAGAAATTGAAACAAAACGAAGACATACAGTAGCAAAACAGATTGTATCAGATTGTATGCAATGTCGGAGATAAATATAAATACAATCTAGACTGAATGCAAAACGATTTAACCTTTAATATTAACCGTAAATTCAACACTGAATCCAGCAAGAACGCAAGTACCGATATCGCCAGGACTTAGGATATCATTATTTCTGTATATTTCATGATAAAAGAAATTGAAACAAAAATGAATTTACAAAACGAAGAGTTACAGTAGCAAAAGAACTCTATGCATGTAGGAGACTGTGTGCAATGTGGGAGATAAATAGATATACAATCTAGACTGATTATCGCTATGTTACAGCGGTGTTCTACATTGCAAATAGTCCATTATTAAACATACGTATAAACAATACCAGCAGGAAGTTGGCAGTTAGCAGTTGCAGCAGTTACAGCAGTTAACTGCTAGAACTGCTGGCAGTTACAGCAGTTAACTGCTACAACTGCCAGCAGTTACAGCAGTTAAACATTGCGAATGTATGAAATGTCAATAATTACAAAGCTGAAAAATAACAAAGCTTTTAGTAAGAATGTAACATCTATACAATGTATACAGTTTGAAGTAGCATAAACCTACGGATCACCGGAAGTTTGCACTGGAGTAGTACTTGCAGTTTTGCTGCTTTTAGGTTTTAATAGCAGTTACGGTAACAACCGATGATTCTTTATTCTATTACTGTTGTAACAACAAACATTAAACTAACAGAATCCATGTTACTACTGTATTCCTAATTTTGAGGGCGAACCATATATACGTTTATTTTTGAAATAATATCTAGCATGAACATATTTTAACATAAAAATTATATAAAGAATACGCAGAGTATAGGGCCTACACCTGCGAAAGAATTCCACGAGTCTTGTCCGAGTGAATTATCCACGCAGCGTGTAACTGACTAGTATTGTTTGGATTATTAAAACATGGTTCCGCTGATTATTATTCCGATCGATTGTAATATGTTTTTTTTATGTAAAAACGTAGATGGAAGAATGGGGAAGCACTAGCACTAGTTCACGTCTCATTTAAGGCACCAACTATTGTAGGTGGACACGTCACCGTGCAACGTGTATTTGTGCTAACAACGCTGAAAAAACGTAGGAGTGCGTAGAGTGAGTTCTATCCTGCGTACCTAGTAATCCATACACTGTGCGTAAATTAGCTTTTAAGTTTAACAAGTCTTTCATATGAAATAGAAGATTAAATGTATATATAGCAGCACTCTTTATTCGTACCTGTTAAATGTAATTTTCATATTAGAATCAAACTATCATGTATTGCTTCAGCAACAGATTGTCAGTATGCCAGATACCTAATTACAAAATGTGCACATATTTAGTCCTCTGTCATTATACAGCATTAAAAAGCATTTTTTTCAGAAACATGTTGGTTCATGTTGAAAAAATGTTACAGTTTTAAATTGTTGCGACATCCACCATTTCTGTCAATTCAGCATACAACGCCAACATCATGTCTTTGGTACTGAATTTATAGAATTATTGTGTCTAATACCTTTATAAAGAAAAAGACCTCAGTATGTTTAAATTGTAGTTACATTAATGTAACTGTTATGATATTACATTGCTATAGTACGTATAATATCTTGTCGGAACAATGTTGTCTTTCCTCCCCTAGTATCGTGTGCGCGGAACTAATGTCTCAAGGTTCCAATTTCACTGGTTGCAGTTCCAATATGGTTTTGTCTTTCGCCCGGCATTAAAAGATAGTCCCGACTGGAGATCACATGGAGTTAATTTTGGCTAGTGATTGATTAAAAAATATTTAAACGGGGTCAATGTCAAGGTGTTTGCCTTTCGATCCTGGGGTTGTAGGTTCGAGCTCTTATAGGGTCGCCACAACACCTTAATCTTACTTTTTTCAAGGAAGTGGACAGAATAAGTGTGAATCTTTATCACAATTAGGGTGAAAGAAATAGATAAAACGGGAGACCATGTGAAACGCAGTAGGAAATCATTACTACTACAAAATCTAACGTAAATTATACTTTGGTGATGAAAAGCGCATTTGTCATCATTCTATTTACCATTATTATTTGTGTGTGTGTGTGTGTGGGGGGGGGGGGGGGGGGTGGAGAGGAGGGGCGGTATTATATGAACGTGGGGGGGGGGTGAGAGGAGGGGCGGTATTATATGAACGTACCAGGCGAATGCTATTTAGAGAGAGATACGCAACGAGATACCGGTATAGCTTTCTACACTGAAAACCTGTCCTTGGAAGTGAAAACATGGTGTCTTCAGTCAAAACTACACGACGACTATCCCACTGGAGAAACATTAGAAATAAGCAAATAAGCAAGTCAAAAAAGGGGAGAGCGTTCCCGGCCAAACACCAAAGTCCACCCTTGCTCGGAAACCAGACCTTAACCAGGATGGCCACCACCCGGGCGTGTCGGGCGTCACCTCTCTACAACGAACCACCCGGTGGCACCCCAGTTTCTTCTACTGTTGCGGGACTGGACCCCGACACCGAAACTCGCCATTTTACGTTCTGCCCAGACTTTGACGCACGCTCACGAAAAAACCAGACCTTAACCGGGACGGCCGCTATGCCGGGTCCGCATGCACGGACCCCCTCTACAACGCCCACCCGGTGGCACCCCAGTTTCTTCTACTGTTGCGGGACTGGACCCCGACACCGAAACTCGCCATTTTACGTTCTGCCCAGACTTTGAAGCACCCCCACTCATTTGGTTTCTTGTCATACATTATGTTTATTCTTTTTACCTCTCCTTCGTTCAATTATAATGATAAATAACTACTTGAATATAAATGCATATAAAATGCATATACGTGTTATATTATTAGGTTATTTAACATTGTTCTGTACAATACGGAGATATATTTGGACGAGTACCCAGCTGAGAAAGCCATATTGGACGAGCCGCTAGGCGAGTTCAATGTGGTTTTCTCAGCTGGGTACGAGTCCAAATATATCTCGTATTGTACAGTACAATGTTAAATAACCTTTTTATTCTATATCTATTTTATTTTACTATAATAATAGTTTAAATTAAAAATGTTTCACTGAATATTGTATTCCTGCCTTTTCTAGTTTCTCCCAGCTTGGTATGAGTGCAAATATATATTATACAGAACAATGTTAGACCTTAAATAACCTTTTTATTCTATATTTATTTCACTTCATACGTAATATACGCAATTCATTGAATATTGTTTTTTCTGCGTATCATCATTAAAAAAAGTATATGGTGCAACCTCCCTACAACAGCCATTTGGCGATTTGGGTGATAATAATACTTGGCCGAGATATTATGCCCACAAACATTGTCAGCAAGTTTGGTGAAGATCGGATGAAAACTGTTCGACTTAAAAGAGCGGACAAGGCTAAATTCCCCGTTTTTCGAGTAATTCAAGAACTATAATCAAAGAGTGTCTGGTACAATTTGGCTGGTTATCGAAACTGGCCGCGATGTAATGCCCACAAACATTGTCAGCAAGTTTGGTGAAGATCCGACGAAAACTGAATTATAGAGCAGACATGTTTTGGATGCTGACCGCCCGTCCGTTGCCATTCATAATCTTCTCCATTTTGTTTCTTAACCGTTAAATAAAAACTGCTGAGGTAGCTATTCAGACAGTCAGGGCTGATACCAATTTCTAGGTTTCGTCCGGAACGGCTTCTTTAAGCGACTTTTCAAATATTCCAACATCTGATGATCCTTTTTACTGTATTTTTAAGTTTTTGATTATTAACGAACGTTTTAATATCTAAATCAGATAGCATTGTTATCCCTTGAATCGTTTTTGTGTGTTGTAAACAAAAAAACTCAAATTAAATCCAGATTTCAAGACGCATAATCAAACTCTGTACATAGAGCGCCTACTTCATCCGATTTACATTTGGAACATTTTTTGTACGCGCGTTTCGGGCTTTATCGTATGTTTAACATGGGACTGCTGAACCGTCCAAATACAGAAAATACAGGATTTTTTGTACGCGCGTGCGTCCAAATACAGAAAATACAGGATTTTTGTACGCACGTGCATCCAAATACCGTAATATAGTGTACGGTCACGTGTTGCAAATGAACGTTCGCGATTGGATAGATAAAATAGGTATAGAATAAATAAATTTAGTGCCCGGGACACATGCGAAACTATCAAAATCTTTTCAGTTTCACCTTTGAAATTTGGAATTCCCTACTTTCGTTTTAGTGAAAGATTATTATGTAATGGTTTTGACTTTTCTTTATGCTAATATAAAGTTTAGTAACTCTTACTTAATTCTGTAATATCACATGAATTAATTCCCTTTATTCTGAAAATTTAATTACATTTGTTTTCCTAGCATATATACAGTTTGTTAGAATTACATATTGATAATTATTCTAAGAGCAATTTTATTTCTCTTTAAAATGTAAAAGAATTCTGATTATGATATGAGTGAAATATTTATTACTTATGAATATGTTAATATGCTAATTTTATACCAGTTTGACTGTTACTGAATGTTGACATAAATACTAATGAAATCAAAGCAACCAGGGCTGCAACTCTAGCATATTTGTTTGTCACAAATCCGTGGGTTACGGGCAGCCATTTTCTGTCATAACCCAGAGGATCACATAAATTTCTACATCTCAAAGGGTCGGGCAGCCCAATTCTGTCATAACCCTTATATGTATATGGTACATTATGGGTTACGGACGGCCCTCTTCCGTCACAACCCGCAAGTTCTTAGCAAAGCCTCATCTATGAACTGTACCTAGTATTCATGATTTTACTTGTCACATTTTATTTTATGATGTATTAACTTAGCTGTTCGCTATTGTTAAGGGTTTTGTAAATAAATTTGAAAACTGCTTGGTTTTTACTTGGTCTAACTTTAGAGTAAACTTGATATACCCAGTGTACGAACCTACGGTAGTAACCACCCTGCTGAAATATCTGCTCTTTGAAGCTATAGCATGGCTGGAAAGTTGCATACTTAGTGAAACTTGAGTGAACTTGAGGGTTGCTAGTTAAGTGCATCCTACAGGATCAGCTTAAGTTGGCACTATTTTAAGTCTGAGCAGATGGAACGGTTACAATTATAAGGGAAGGCGATTCCGAGGAATTCTTTCTGATTAATTTCTCTTTGATGGACTATAACTTACAACCGGTAATACAAGTAGCTGTAAACTGCTGCAACTGCCAGCAGTTGTAGCAGTTAACTGCTGTAACTGCCAGCAGTTGTAGCAGTTAACTGCTGTAACTGCTAGCAGTTCTAACAGTTAACTGCTGTAACTGCTGCAACTGCTAACTGCTCACTTCACACCGATATAAACAATGCATACTGCAAATAATGCCATGACCTCACAGGTCTTTAAAGCAAAACAAACAGCCAGTGTGCACGTTTCTACAGCAAACTTCCCTCTGCCGTAAACGGTATCCTATATTTTGACTCCTCGGCGGGATGAGCATCATTTAAAAAATGCCGTCTGCGGTAAAGTTTATCATACGTGACCATACCCGGGTCCCTTTGGAGGGCCAGAACGTCGGTGTAGATGTACGGACAGACTTGAAACTTGCCAGGATTATCCCCAGATGATTGATCGTTTGACGTGTGAGGTAAATCCGATCAAATTATTTTGTAAACACTTCGAATTGGGCCGTTGAATATGAATTTCGCATCAATTTTAATAAACGTCCAGTTTAAACAGCTGAATACTTCTTTTTTTCGCAAGGTTAGCGGTCAGGATTACTTATATAATATGCTTATGCATTTACACGTATGCCTGCACCAGAATATCTTCATGGAAATTCGAAATGAAAAAGTACAGCTTAAAAAACTAACACCACTACTCACCGCTATTGATTTCTGACCTCTATGGCAGCCGCATCCCTCGGTATGGAGGACATCGGTTTACACCTTACCTGAATAGGGCTTGAGATGGATGCAACTGGTCAAAACGTAAATAAATAATTCAACGACAATTAGTGGGGGTTTACCGCAGCTAAAAGTACAGACACGCCTCCATGCATAAAGTTGATCTATACGGAGTAATTACAACAATATTCTAACTTTTCAAGCATTAAAATATTGTATGTCAGTGATTCCGAACCTACCAGTCAACATCTTGTGTACACTGTATAATTCTGTTGTTAAGATGCCGAATAACTAGTTTAATAAGCTAACATTGTCACCATTTTTTCGCGTTAAAAAATAAGTGGCGTATTGTATTCACGTGACGTATGAATTTATATTTGTATAAGTAGCACGTATTATTTATGGCAGCCTGCGGAGGTATACGGTGTACCCAAAGGAACAGTTTTGTGCTTTTATTTGTATTTGTTATGGTGCTTACCATATGTTATATATTTTAGCTTCTTCCACAAGACATTTTTCTAGTGATGTCACGACCTGGAAGTATAATACCCGTGGCTTGCTTAACTCGTCTGGATGTGAATTCTTATCGCTGAGATTCTACGTCCCATGGTTGCGCTTTAACCGCCAAGCCGCTGACTGAGATAGCTCAGGGATACAAACACCGGATATAGGGAGTCAGAATGGGGTCAACGTCTTCGCGATTTAATGGGAGAGTACCTTAAACAGTCATCAATATTTATCGTGCTACTCTAACTTTAGTGTGAAATTGAAACATCTGCCATAGCATAACCGTCACAATGGCATTATATCAGTAATCTGAGAATTGAACATCTTTTCTATAAGCCATCAGCTATTGAGCTCAGCTCGTTCTTTTCTTTTATTTAGTTTTTTTCTTATTTACTCATTGTAAATATTCATTTTTTTCTGTAAATAAACTCGTAAATATTGTAATGAGTGTTAAATTGTTCGTATAGTTATTGCCCCCGATTCGACCATCCTGTCACAATGCCACTCTTATTAAATTCAGAGTTTCTGAAAGGTTTGTTTTGCACAATGTTCAGCTTATTTCGACTGTGTTATTTTGTTCAAGAAGTCAGCCAGGAAACAATAATGAAAGTGGCAAATCTAACCACTTCCTCCCCTCTATCTGTATTTGGCGTAAATTTATATGTACTTGTTAGATTTTTGAAGCAACTCATCTGTCCATTACAGCTTCTTTTTGTTGTGGGCCTACTTTGCAAATGCATGGCTCTGAGGCTGTGCTTTTGGTGCTCTATGCTTTTGAGAAATCTACCCTTACCTATTATCTT
This sequence comes from Mercenaria mercenaria, assembly GCF_021730395.1. Classification (NCBI taxonomy): domain Eukaryota; kingdom Metazoa; phylum Mollusca; class Bivalvia; order Venerida; family Veneridae; genus Mercenaria; species Mercenaria mercenaria. The sequence continues at coordinate 20,487 of NW_026461722.1, read as the reverse complement.
TTGAATTACTGTATGAAACGACAACATTTAAGTAAGATTTTATGGACATGTGCTACCAAATGTAGAGAAAATCCTGGTAAAGGGCAAGTGCAAAAATTATGACTGCTTTTAGAATTGTTTGGTTTTCAAGGCTAATGGTAATTATGCTGATAAATAGAGGTTCGGTGTTGAAAATTTCTATGGTTTCCGGAATAAAAAGATTCCGGTTTTTCGGGGTATTTTTCAAATGAAATAATGTCAAATTTCGAGTCGGCAAAATTTTTCAGTCAACTTAGAGGGGTTTCTGGTATTCAGGGTTTCCACTTAAGAGGGGTATCACTGTATCTACTTACCATTCTAATATACTTGTTTCTGTTAAAACACGCGTACGCTAAAATGACGTCACGTAAACGGCGACCAAGAAAGAGCGCTACTATACTTTATCTACTGTTTTAGATTATCGAAATAAGTTATGTTACAGATAGAGTTTAGGAAGTGAATTCTTTGTGAAAAAGAAACTGATAGGGAGAGAAACGGAGCTAGCGGAGTGACCGACCGAGGTTTCTTTTTCTCGAAGACTTCTCTTCATGGAATCTATCTGACATAGTGTGAAATCTACGATTGACCAATCAGAATTGAGTCAGTCGTGTTGACGCTCTTCAGCGTGTAGAGCTGTTCTTCGAAAATTATTGCTTCAGTCACATTGGTCTTCAGGAATAAGAAGCCACATTAAAAAAAGAACAAAAAAAAAAAAAAAAACTCGCTCTGATTGGTCAAAAAGGTAGGTTGCACACTATAGCAAAACTGTGTTTAACACTATTTATTCACTCGGGCGGCAATACGTCGTACAAATTATTACGCCTGACGTATAACCTCTCATCGTGCATAAATAGTGTTAAAACACTCTTAAGCTATAAATTATTCCTTTATAACGCTATTTTTGCTTTAATGCACTCTCTAACTGCTATAAATTTAATTCTTTCAGGTTAATTCTGGCATGATTAATTAAATTGGCGTTGGTTGGTAAAACATAACACAGAGCATGTAGATTCCAAATTCGTTTAGATTCATCCATATTACTAATAGCGTCATTATTTTATTTTTCAAAACTAGACAATGCTGATAGTATTTCAATTTATTTGATCACATGAAGAGATGAGAGAATCTCCAAGTAATTCAAAACAGTCAATGCTTTTGCAGACAGTTTGTTCTTGCAAATAATTTGTTACAGTTCTGTTCGAATTAGATGCTATCATGAATGGCGTATTTATGCGTCAAAAACGGTGTGTTAAAACCAAAAGGCTGTCTCGATCTCTGGAAAATTTTGCGACAAGGGTATTCAGTCGGCACGTGCCGTTTGTGTATTCGCCGGTATCAGAAACTCACTGAATGTGCAATCCGATAGTAATGCATTTTCTGGAGCCAAATTAACATTGACATAAATTGTAACTCCAGTTTTCAGCTCTATATTATGAAGCACGTCCAGTAGAAATTTGTTTGTATAAATCCAAATATATTCAAATGAATCACAGTTTAACACATGTACTCCTATTTGTTTGTACTGTTATATAATATCTATTCATTCATAAAGTGCAATTCTCCCAACATTGAATTACTTTCCTCGTGACCCTTTACTGATTATAGTAGTATATCTCGTCAATGGCATTCCTTATTTACTCACTTGGATCAGCTCACGATTTTATCGTGTGCTGGTTACTTATAGTACAATACTGAATTTCCATGCTAAATTCAATACTTTAAATAAATTAAGCGGACAAATGAATATCACTGTCCCCTACCCTACCTAATACAGAGTTTACTATAAAATTTATAAAAAAGAAGTTATTGCTATGTACTTTCTAGTTGTTACCCATATGTATGTTTTTTTCTGATTTGTTTATTACATTGTCTGTTGTTGCACATGTAACCTGACGTAATAAAGAAATATTGTATTGTATTGTATTGTATTGTAATATTGTATTGTATTGACAACCGTTGTCGACTTTAAATCACTATCTACCTTTTCAACTATATCGCCGTTGTGTGAAATTCCAAGTTCAACCTGAAAGCACAACAACATAAAATTATTGATTTTATCCAGAGAACATGTATTTACATTGTATAATTCTATTACATTGTATACTGGTTGGGAACCATTTTCCGGACACATATTCATATTTCGGCTCCATTATTCCCTAAAACAATATTTGACATAAAAGAAGCCCACACTGCACAAACTTCAGCTTCTTTCACATCCGATGTTGTTATCAGCATCGCGTTGTGTCGTAAAATATGGGTTCTATGGGGCCTCAAACGGGGTCACTAAAATAAGTTATTTTTCCCGTCAGGTAAACCAGTATCCGGACAAATATTTTGACGGTGTTTTGTTGTTAATTTGATATCAAAATAAGTAATTATACTATTTCTACACATTTCTTTATCATTCTTCTCTTCAAAATTGCACATGAAACATAACCCGACGTTCAACAGCAGCTACGAAAGCAAACCGAGGTTGACTATAAAAAACTTGAATTTCGTCTTATACGAATTCTTGATAATTCCAATAGATATAGAACAAAATTAGTGCAAAATCGACAGCGCTGCATCTTACGTAACTTTTAGCGTGAAATTAAAAGTAGAACATGTTATCAGCAGACATTATGTAGTTTGATTATTTCTTCCCCACTTGATACCTCGGCAAGTGTGAACTACTGCGCATGCGCAAAGCTATCTTCATGCCCCGTTAAGACAGAAAGTTGTTTTGTAAACGCAGGTGAGTTATCATCAAAAACCCAAACATTATACAGCCTTATAAAATAGTGGTTTGTTGTAGACATGAAGAACAAACATCTAAATGATCTAGATAAAACAATTACATGAAAAACAACGAAATAAAGCGGATATTACATGTGTCCGGAAACTGGTCCTGTCCGGAAAATTGTTCCCAACCAGTATAGAAGCCATCAAATTATCGTTGGTAATAAATTTGACACAATCAAATGATCCGGCATTACTGGAGATTCACCTAATAAAAGTGATTGAATTAATGATGCTGAAAAAAATACATTTGTGGTTTTGCTTTTTATTACAAATTTTCGCGTTCGGTAGCCTAATTCTACTTGTCTACTGTTGTAATTTGCATTTATACTCTGCTTATTTTTTGTGCTACAGGTTTTTTCAAAGGCACACTAACATCAGAAAAATAAAATGAACTTATAAATTTATACGTCAGTCTTGGTTTGAAGGCATGAATATGTTAATACTTACACCGTCGGGTGAAACTGCAGCAAGGCTGAAGACGCAAGTGCCGTCGGCTGGAGCCATATAAATACCTGGTACGGGTTTGAAATCGTCACCATCATTAGTATGGACATTGTAAACTGTATCATAGACTTCTCAATGGAGGCAGTAAACAGTTTTCAGCAATTTACAAATAAGAGGCGATTTACGGATTGAAAAAACGGTACGGATGGCACATATATTTGAGCTTATTTTCAGATTTTACAGTGTTACCGGAGTATGGAATAGTGTAGCAGTTGGGGCTATCATTTGCAGGGAATTTTCAACAGCGATTTGAAAATTTGCAAATTTAGCTTTTTTCGTCATCAGTTTCCGCGACCGGGAGAGCACAAAATTCAGGTCTTGTAAACAGAAAACTAGATATTAGAGATGTATTGCAGATGGTTTGTAACGATAGACATAGAGTGATGTTAATGTTGCAATATCTTTATTTCAGGTGTGTGGGTTATAGACTTTTGTGTGAGGTTTTGAAAGTTGGGTAGGCGACTCTAGGCCGAGAAGCTCTGAAAACTGTTTACTGCCTCCTTAATTAAGAGCAAATCTTGAAAATTTGTAAGTTCTTCCATGTGCATTTATTTCATGTCTTAGAGGTTTTTCAGTATGATTTGTAAAGGAATATGAGTTTAAAAGTTAATTTTAAAGCAAAATGAGAGTTTTAGGAGCAATAACTAAGGGGAGACAACAGCGATTCAGACATGAAAGTCAGTTTTACAGTGTTTTCCGAGCCAATATAATGAAAGATTTGATTGTTATGACACCATTTTGCTTTAACAGATGCTTACTGTGACATAAAGTCGTCAAATAAGGCATTTATATGCAAATCCATTGATTTATTTTAATTCAGTAAGCGCTTTAACAGCAAAATAGTGGCTCGGACTGTGGGACAGACCTCAGGGGTACTTTCAGCAGTAAGTCCTCGAAATCAATATTTCAATGTCCGTTTCAGTTTAGAAATTTTGTTCATATTGCAAATAACACAGACGCCAGTCACAGCACACAAAGTTTAGAAAATAGACATTTTTTTCCTCTGAAATAGATAGATTTTGAAAGGTTTGTCTCAAAAATAACGTTTTTCTCATATTTCATCACTCGCGAAAAGTGACCATTATCAAATTGAGGTCTTAACATAGACTCGTAGTCTGGTGCAGTTTGTTCTATGGCTTGAAAGTCATGTACATCATAGCTAAACATCGCAGGGCATATAATTATCTTCAAATAGACATCATTTAGTGTCTAAAGATAGACAAAATAGCATGTAGGGGTATTTTTGAAACAATAAGACGGTGCCATATGGTGCTCATGCATGTGTTTGTAGCTTCCTGGAGCAGGTCCAGCACTGTACCAGTGACTTAAAATTGCCATAAAATTCAGCCAGTTTGGCAGCTGAATATATCTAGATACTAAAGCATGGCTGAGACATATTTTTTCGTATGCAAGGGGCCTTTAATGAAACTGTAATATTACTAGTGAATTTCGGTACGCGTTCCTGGTAGAATTTTTGCATACATGATCTATTCCAGTTGTCAAAATTTTCAACAGCATGTGTTGGATATGTATGAAATTTGGTTTCTTTTGGTCTAAATTGATTAAATTACAAAATAAACAGCAAATGTCATACTATTGGGATCATTTTTGTCTCTCTTATGGAGGCAGTAAACAGTTTTCAGCTGTTAGTGTCGAATTGGCCAGGGTCAAATTTACAAATAAGAGGCAATTTACGGATTGAAGTGCATATTTGAAGTTTAAAATAATAACAATTGCTAGAATTGGAGTTTCAGCGGCTAGAATTGAGTTTCACTTATTTAAAGAAAATTAGTTGAGTAGCCTTGATCCTGCAGTTATGACGTAATGACTTGCAGATGCGAATACATGCCTCCGCTGAGCTAGCTTTAAGTGGAATTGTCATTTTAGCAGGGGCCTCAGGAAAACTGGAATAGTGAAAAAACGGTACGGATGGCACATATATTTGAGCTTATTTTCAGATTTTACAGTGTTACCGGAGTATGGAATAGTGAAGCAGTTGGGGCTATCATTTGCAGGAAATTTTCTACAGCGATTTGAAAATTGGCAAATTTAGCTTTTTTCGTCATCAGTTTCCGCGACCGGGAGAGCACAAAATTCAGGTCTTGTAAACAGAAAACTAGATATTAGAGATGTATTGCAGATGGTTTGTAACGATAGACATAGAGTGATGTTAATGTTGCAATATCTTTATTTCAGGTTGAAAGTTGGGTAGGCGACTCTAGGTCGAGAAGCTCTGAAAACAGTTTACTGCCTCCAATAACGGCGACGTTTGAAGCATTCGCCATAAATGCTGAAGGTTTAGCTGAAAAATATGAAATAATAGCATAACTTCATCAAAATAACTTTTCTCAATAAAGTGACTTTTTACCAAATAAATAATTGATGTATCTGAAACATTAATTCATTTAAAGTTTTTTTTTTATATTTCAGTCTCTTCCAAGTGCATACATGAAGCAAACAATGCTATATCTCTCTCATACATGCACATATCCATTTCTTAAGAACTGTAATGGACTTTGTCACTATGTATACTACTGTATATAAACAGTTACACTAACTGCACAGTATGGTATGTCTCTCAATCATGGCAAAAACATTTATTTAAATGTGCCTTAAAACTCATTAGATAAATACATTTTATATGATTGAGTGCGTTTTGACAGGTGCGCTCCTAAAATGCAGGTATACACACCAATCAGGTTAGTAAGAAATCTTTCCATCATTTTAAAACGTTAAAGTTAATACCATGATCTAATAAAAATACAGCTGAAACTCGATGTCTCGAAGACATTCTCAAGTCCCTCCCATAAAACACCCAAACAAATACCATTTAATATTATGCAAATTAAAGACAAGTATATAGCGAGGATACATCTGATCTCAACATACCATAGCACATACCCCTATTTTACTGTATTTTACGTAACATTATTTCCGTTTTAATATTTTGCAGCAGTTTTTTTTTTCGAACTCGTTTCAAATTGTTATGGATAAATAATTGCTCAAGTTATTTTTCTGTATTATCCAGGTAAAATTGCTAGCAATTGATTTTTTTTGTAATAAGCAGCTTCTGGCAATAAAATTAAAACTTTGTAATAAGCAAATTTTGGCAATAAAATCAAAATATTATAAGCAGTTTCTGGCAATAAATTTGAAATTTTGTTAAAAACAGTTTCTGGCAATGAAATTATTTTAGCAGTTTCTAGCAATTAGATTAAATTTTGTAATAAGCAGCTTCTGGCAATAAATTTGAAATTTTGTAATAAGCAGTTTCTGGCAATCAAATAAGAATTTTATAATAAGCAGTTTCCGGCAATAAAATTAAAATTTTGTGATAAGTAGATTAAGGCAAAAACATGCAATTGACGTTGTAGAATGACATGCATTTGACTCTGTAACTCTGCAACCAAACGGACAAAAATATTGGTGTTATAGTAATCTTTCTTAGCGGCCAATATCTTTTTATACTGTAACAAACTTGCTAAATTAATGGAATAGAATTTCTTCACGACTGCACAATTTACTGTTGAAGTTTTTAAATATTTTATTCAGCATTCAACATTACGTAATTATGTAATTAAGTAAATAGAAGGAAGAAAGGAAGGAAAAAATAAAAGGGGAGAAAATCAATTATGATATATGTACCTTGAGCTCCCTGGGAGTCTTGATGACTTTGGCTGTCAACCTTTTCCAGCTTAAATGAAGCATCATCATCAAAAACATCTGAACTGTGTACTCAATTTATTATAACAAATATTGGCAAAGCCCAAGCAATGTTAAACACAACAAAGATTTTGCACGTTTACCTGGTATCAGGCCTAAACTATGTCAATGGAATTATTTGTCAAAGCTAAAGTAGTCTAAGGAGTGTGTACATCTGCGTTTAGCTTGGGTCACATTGATAATGTCATGCAAGCTCTGCTGTTAAGTTTGATGCATGAATAGATTTTAAATGTGCTCTGCAGCTGAAAACAGCTGCAGTAAACGGTTATTAAGGTAAGATAGATAAACTGATACGTTCTGGCAAGGTAACCCACCAAGACAAACTGACCGGAATAGTCGTGCATGCGCAATTACTTTTTATACTCTGTAACACTGATACAACGTAGGCTGTACAGTTTGATTACTAGGTCATTCGTGTTTACACGTTTTCAACCCAGACTTTCTCTACTTACAAAATGACCTTTTTACTTTTTAGCTTACCTGAGCACAAAGTGCTCAGGGTGAGGTATTGTGATCGCTCACCGTCCAGCGTCCGTCCGTCCGTCCGTCCGTCTGTCCGTCCGTCCGTTGTACGTCCGTCCGTCGTCCGTCCACACTTTCCTTTAAACAACATCTCCTCCTAAACCAACAGGCCAATTTTGATGAAACTTCACAGGGTTGTTCCTTGGATGGTTTTCTTTAAATATTGTTAAATTTGCAACCAAAAGGAAAAACTTTGAAAATTTTCTTGTCCAAAACCGCAAGGCGTAGAGCCTCTATATTTGGCATGTAACATCATCTAATGGTTCTCTATGAAGCTGGTTCAAATTATGCCCCTGAGGTGAAAAGAGGCCCCGCCCCGGGGGTCCCAAATTTTACATAGACATATAGGAATTTTTTTTTAAAAAATCTTCTTGTCTGAAACCACAAGACCTAGGCCTTTGTTATTTGGTATGTAGCATTGCTTTGTGGTCCTCTACCAAGAATGTTCAAATTATGTCCCTGGGGTGAAAAGAGGCCCTGCCCCGGGGGTCCCAAGTTTTACATAGTCTTATACAGGAAGAAATTTTAAAAATCTTCTTGTCTGAAACTGCACGGCCTAGGCTTTGATATTTGGTATGTTGCGTTGCCTAGAGGTCCTCTACCAAGATTATTCAAATTATGCCCCTGAGTTGAAAAGAGGCCCCACCCAGGGTGTCCCAAGTTTTACATAGACTTATATAGGAAAAAACTTTAAAAATCTTCTTGTCTGAAATCACAAGACCTAGGCCTTTGATATTTGGTACGTAGCATTGCCTTGTGGTCCTCTACCAAGATTGTTCAAATTATGCCCCTGGGGTGAAAAGAGGCCCTGCCCTAGGGGTCCCAAGTTTTACATAGACTTATATAGGAATTTAAAAAAAAAATCTTGTCTGAAAGTTCAAGGCCTAGGCCTTTGATATTTGGTATGTAGCATTGCCTAGTGGATCTCTAACAAGATTGTTCAAATTATGTCCCTTGGGTGAAAAGAGGCCCTGCCCCAGGGGTCACTTGTTATATGAGTTATATAGAAAAAAATACTTCAAAAATTATCAGATCATATTTCCTAGACTGTTTAATTATAATTACCTGATGACCCCAAGTAATTAGGGGTCACCTGACTGTGACCTTGACCTACTGACCTACTTTCTTGTTTTTAGCTCACCTGAGCACAAAGTGCTCAGGGTGAGCTATTGTGATCGCTCACCGTCCGGCGTCCGTCCACACTTTCCTTTAAACAACATCTCCTCCTAAACCACCAGGCCAATTTTGATGAAACTTCACAGGGATGTTCCTTGGATGGTTTTCTTTAAATATTGTTAAAGGAATTGAATTCCATACAGAATTCTAGTTGCCATGGCAACCAAAAGGAAAAACATTGAAAATCTTTTTGACCCAAATCACAGGTCCTAGGGCTTTGATATTCGGTATGTAGCATCATCTAGTGGTCCTCTACCAAGATTGTTCAAATTATCCCCCTAGGATCAAACATGGCCCTGCCCTTGGGGTCACATGGTTTATATAGACTTGTATAAGGAAAACTTTGAAAATCTTCTTCTACAAAACCACATGGCCTAGAGCTTTAATATTTGGTATGTAGCATTGTGTAGTAGTCATTTACCAAGAATGCACACAGTATCCTCTGGGGTTAAAACTGGCCCACCCTGGGGGAGTGCACATGGTTTAAATAGACTTGTATAGGGAAAAACCTTTAAAAAAAATTTGGTCTCATTGTCTCAAACCATAAGGCCCAGAGCTTAGATATTTAGTATGTGGCATGCTCTAGTGGTTCTCTACCAAGATTGTTCAAATCATGGCTCTTGGGTCAATATATGTCATGCCCAATGGGTCTCTTGTTTTACATTGACTAATATAGGAAAAATTTATTACCAACATGTGAAGCTGTATACCCAGAGCCGGTCATCCCCATGGACCTGGTCATGCCCCTCTCCCCCTCCCCACCCCCTCCCACCCCACAATTTTTTCTTCTTCATTTTTTCTCTCTTTTTTTTAAACCTTAAATCTTCCTTGAATATTTATCAACATGCAAAGTTGTATCCTGCCCCCCCCACCTCACTCCACCCAGTCACCCCAACCACCCCGATCATGCACCCCCCCCCCCCCCCCACACACACACACTTTTTTATTTTTTTCATTTTTTATTTTCCATCAATTTTTATTATCAGCATGCAAAGTTTTGAACCCATCCCCGATCACACACACCCAACCCCTGCCACCTCCCCCAAAAAATTTTTCATTCCTTTGCCGGATATATTTCTTTGCCATTCCTCACCACACACCCATTCGATGGGGGATACCAATTCATTGAATTTGCTTGAACACATTGACATTGTATTTTATTTCTTCTATTTTTATTTTTCAGATGCATGCAGTTATACAAGGAGTTCTATAATATCAAATTATGCGTACTTGAGATTTCGTAGGTGTACCAGGTGAAGTGCCATGGGTGACCTGTTGATACTATAATTGATATCCACTTTTTTTCTTTTTATGACTGAGAATTTGAAGCAATAAGTTTTTGTTTCTTTTATTTTACAACTTAGTAATTTTTAAAAAATGTATCACAATTAAAGGGCTATTACTGTCACCCATGTATGAGAAAACCTCTTCCTGGAATTTAACTGCCTGGCTGATCACGGTGTCTGCTATTATTTCCTTTTCAGATACTACTTTAACTGTTTATAAATATTTTAGAAGATTAAAGAATAGAAATGATAATGATAATTAATTAGATATTTAAAATAGTATAAATGCAGATGTTAATCAATCAGAAGTTTATTTGTTTTTGCAATTATATTTAGTTTTATTTTGTTATGATTCCATTAAATACCATATTTTCTTTTTTTCTAGGTTAACATGAATTATATCCAGAATTATATTCCAACAAACTATAAACTATAAATATTTGTATTATTGATAGTGACGAGTGAAAAAACTTGTGGATCAATAGGGGTGTGACATAATAATAGTGTAGATATAGTGTGGATTTTATAGTGAAGTGTGGATTTTGTAGTGATATACTAGTAGGAGATCCCTAGAGGGAAGAACTGGAGAAGAGCACAGGCAAGGAAGGCAGTGATTCAGAGGAATGATGCAGAAATGGGCGCCTGGTTAACTCAGATGGGGGTGGAGCCCGCCCCATTAGTCCTTTATTTGATAAAGGACCATCTGAGTGCATTGATAATGAGCTGGAATTTCTGATTGATATTGAGTTGATAATGAGCCTGAAATTCAGATTGATAATGAGACTTGTACTGACCTGAAATTCAGATTGATAATGAGACTGGTATGAGCCTGAAATTCAGATTGATAATGAGACTTGTACTGAGCCTGAAATTTGTTCACTGAATAGAGTTGAAAATGTGCATAAAATTTTACAAGATCGTGTCTTTAAATGACCGTAAAAAATGTTGCATCAGTGAATAAAAATAAAAGCTATGTATTATGCTTATCCTGTTAAATCTATGAATGAAAGTAGTAGGTCAGTAATATTTGGTTCCTACCATCAAGGTGATGTCAGATTTTCTATTGATTCAAGAGGAAGTCAGTGTACTATTAACTCATTGTGTGCTTTAATTTATGCAAAGTATTCAAACTTTTCATCAAGAGAATTATTAGATGATGTGCTTAATACAGGTGATCAGATATATAAACATGTTTTAAACACCTTGAAAGGTCTTGGAAAATTTAGACACAGATTGTTGAGTCTTGACAAAAATTCCAGATAAAGTAAACGTTCTATCAAGGCTTGTTTGTGTTGAAAAGGCAGACATTATATCAGGAGTTGCTTTTTGAACGTTTGGCAGTTCTGCTTTACCTTCTTTACACCAGTCATTACATACAGCATTTCAAAATGTTACACATGCTTTGGTGATGATTGGAGCAATTTGTTCAGCAGTTTTGGCAAAGATGACTTGTTCTGGCTTTTTGATTCTCATTCACATGGTAAAGATGGGTTGTCTAGTCCTGATGGTAAATGTATGTTGATCTCATTTGTCTGCCTAGATGATCTTGTTACCTTTATGTATGCTATGTATAGCAGCATGAGGATTGTTCTGTCTTGTCAGTATGAAATATTGCCGTTGCAGTTAGCTGTCTCAGGTGGTGAAAGTAGTAATCCCTCAGATCTATTAGCAAATACTTTGAAGATCAAGAGATAAGAAGAGATCATAAAATGAGTAAGCAAAAAAAGCAGTCTTATGCAGAACTTGGGGGAACAAGAAGATTGGATTGTTGTAAGACATAAAAAGAAAGATAGAAAAGAGTACTTTAAGAAATTTAAACAAGGTAAACGAACTAATCCTGAGTTTAAAGAAAAGGAAAAAGAAATGCAGAAAAGTTCAAAACGAAAAGCAAGAGCTGATGTAGAATTATGCAAACAAAGAAACAGAATCAAAACAAAAGCTAGAGTTGATGTAGAATTCAAAAATAAGGAAAAAGCAATGCAGAAAGTTTCAAAACAAAAGGCTAGAGCCAACATAGATTTCAAAAGTAAAGAGAAAGACATGCAGAAAAGTTCAAAACAAAAAGCTAGAGCCAACATAGATTTCAGAAGTAAAGAAAACAAAATACAGAAAAGTTCAAAACAAAAAGCAAGAGCTGATGTAGATTATGCAAACAAAGAAAGAGAATCAAGAAGAAAGGCTAGAGTTGATGTAGAGTTCAAAAATAAGGAAAAAGCAATGCAGAAAGATTCAAAACAAAAAGCTAGAGCCAACATAGACTTCAAAGGTAAAGAAAAAGAAATGCAGAAAGATTCAAAACAAAAAGCTAGAGCCAACATAGACTTCAAAGGTAAAGAAAAAGAAATGCAGAAAAGTTCGAAACAAAAAGCTAGAGCCAACATGGATTTCCAAGGTAAAGAAAAAGAAATGCAGAAAAGTTCAAACAAAAAGCTAGAGCCAACATAGATTTCAAAGGTAAAGAAAAAGAAATGCAGAAAGTTCAAAACACAAGCTAGAGCCAACATAGATTTCAAAGGTAAAGAAAAAGAAATGCAGAAAAGTTCAAAACAAAAAGCTAGAGCCAACATAGATTTCAAGGTAAAGAAAAAGAAATGCAGAAAAGTTCAAAACAGAAAGCTAGAGCCAACATAGAGTTCAAAAGTAAAGAAAAAGAAATGCAGAAACTTCAAACGAAAAGCAAGAGCTGATGAAGAGTTTAGAAGTAAGGAAATCCTTGTTCAAAGAACCTCAAAAAGAAGTGCTCGAATGAAACCTATGTGTTAGAAAGAGAAAGGATAACAAAACTAATATCTCGTTCACATGCTAGGACAAAAGAAAGATACTTACTTAATGATAAGACCAGAAAAGCCGAAAAGCGAAAGAAGACTGATTTTAGGCAAACTGAGAACATTGCTGCTAAACGAACGAAGCAAGGAAGAGACATTGACAGCTGCATCTCACTATTTCATGAAAGCATAAAAGTTGGACCTCAGTTTGTCTGCACTTGCTGTAAGCAGACCTGGTTTAAGCAAAGTGTTTGCAATATTAGCAACGTTAAAGGTGTTATTGATTCACAGTTTTTGACTGGGACATTGTCTATTGATGGTTTAGAATGGATATGTACAACTTGTAAAACCAGTCTTTTGAACAAAAATGTTCCAAGTTATCTGTAAGAATGGTATGAGCTGGCCTGAAAAACCAAATGAGCTTCATTTGTATCATTGGAAGAAAGATTAATTTCTTTACGTATACCATTCATGCAGGTCAGAGAGTTGCCAAGGGTCGTCAGTATTCTGTGAAAGGGAATGTTGTCCAATGTTCCTGTTGATATTCAACCTGTTGTGAATGCACTTCCAAGACCATTTGATGAAAATATAACAGTAGCTGTTAAATTGAAAAAGAAATTGTCATACAAATCCTGTGCGTTTTCAGAGAATGTGCGACCATTACGGGTTTTAGTAGCATTGCACTGGCTTAAGAGAAATAGTGACTTCTACAAAAACTCAACAGTGCTAATAGATGAAGAATGGGCTGCACATGTAACAAAAGACTGTGAAGATACAGTGCAAGAATTTTTTTTTCATCTGATACACAACACCTGACAGTTTTACAAAAAAAAGACAAAAATTTTATTTCTACTTTTCAAGGTGAAAGTCTAGAAAATTCCATTATGATTCAGATGCAGAAGAAAACCCACAAGAAAATGTAGGAAACATAGACACTCTTCTTGATGATGCAGGCCTTAGAGAATAGAAACAACACATTTACCTTTGCTCCAGGAGAAGGTCCAGCGACCTCTTAGTATATATCAAGATACAGATTCAGGAGTTTTTATGTTTCCCTACCATATTTTGTGGACAAAGGAGAACTGACAATGCAGAAAGATTAATCCCTGTCAGCTATAGTGATACTGCTAAATGGGAACTGAGAAGCAGTGATAGACGAGCAGCCAATAGTGTACCAAGTATATTTTTTAAATTGAAAAAATTCAAATGAAGCAACTAAATGACAAAGTTAATCTTGCTGTTTAAAAGAGGTAATTTGAGAAGAAAAAATTGACAGCAGTTCAGGCTAGAAATTCAGACTACATGAAAGACATGGTACAAAAAGATGAAGGATATTACATTTTCAAACAGCTTAGAAATTCTCCGTCATATTTAGAAACAAAGAAAAAAGATATTTTTGCAATGATACGACAGCTTGGTTTGCCAACTTGGTTCATGTCACTTTCATCTGCAGACACAAGATGGACAGATTATTGAATATGTTATCAAATCTTAATGATGGCATGAAATTCTGAAGGGGCAGATAAACAATCTGACATGGGAACAGAAATAAAGCTGATTCAAAAAGACCCTGTAACATGTTCTCGATATTTTGAGCATAGGGTTCAGCAGTTAATAAAATTGTTCTGAAAAGTTCTCACAACTCCCTTGGTTGTATGACAGACTATTTCTATCGAGTTGAATTTCAACAGAGAGGTTCTCCACATATTCATATGATAGTTTGGGTGGAAGATGCTCCTAAATATAACAGTTGTTCCAATGAAGAAATAACTGCATATGTTGACCAGTATTTGAAATGCTGTTTCAGATGAAGTACATTACAAGATTTAAATTCAATTACAAATTCATAAACATTCAAGGACCTGTCACAAAAGGAAGATAAAATTTGTCGATTTGGTTACCCACTTCCACCATTAAATCGGACAATGGTTCTAGAGCCACTTGAGTCACATGTTGACAAGTACAAGAAAATGTACAAAAAGATACAAGAGAAAATGAATTCTGAAAAAGATGGATTAGATATGTCATATGAACAGTTTTTAACTGATTTTTTGGAAATGACAGAGGAAGACTATATTAAGTGCATACGAAGTTCCTTGAAAGCATCTAAAGTATTTCTAGAAAGGACACCTAAAGATATTCGTGTAAACTTGTACAACGAGGCAGTCTTAAGAGCCTGGAAAGCAAACATTGATATTCAATTTGTATTAGACCCATATGCTTGTGCAATGTACATTATATCTTATATTAGTAAATCACAGCGGGGAATGAGTACATTATTACATGCTGCTGCAAAGGAGGCCAGAAATGGAAATTTTGATATAAAGAGACAGGTTAGACACATTGGAAATGTATTTTCAAATAGTGTTGAGGTTAGTGCCCAAGAAGCAGCTTTACTTAGTACTTCAAATGTCTTTGACTAGGAGTACAAGAGATGTAGTGTTTATTAACACTTCACAACCAAATCAGCGAATACAGGTTCTCAAGACAAAAAGTGTACTGGACGAGTTGCAGATTCTTCAACAGATATTGTAGCTGACAATATCATCAAAAGGTATTCAAGAAGACCAAAATGCCTCGAAAACTGGTGTCTTGCTGATTATGTATCACAGTTAGAAATTGTCTATCGAAATGATGATGATACTCCTCCTGCTGACCAAGATGTGAATGACGATGACAACATGGTTGAACATGAAGTATTCAGTGATGACCAAACTCTCTTGGTACTGAAAAATGGTATCAAAATTAGAAAGAGACAAAACCACAAAGTTATACGTTATGTTCGATTTAATCTCAAATCAGATGAAGATAATCATTTTCGAGAAAACTTCTTTTGTTTCTGTCATGGAGAAATGAAACGACAGATTTGATAGCCAGTTTTGAAACGTACAAGGAGCATTATGAAGCAAAAAAGCATCAAATGGACAGCAAGTGCAAACTGTATGAACACCATGTTGAGGAGCTAGAAATGGCACGGGAAGCTGCAGAAAATGACTTTGATGCGTATGATGAAATAGCGCCAGAAACACAACAAGTTGAAGCAGAAACAGCTGAGGAAGAGTCAGTTGAATCTGAGACATTTGTTTATTTTAATCCTGATAGAGCTATTGAGCAGACAGAATATGATATTGGTATTGAACTAGGAAGCTGTACTTCATCTGCTACTATTGATGTAAATGAAAATGTGTTGCCAGATGAACACTACAGAGAACTTCTGAGATGTTTGAATACAAAACAAAGACACTTCTTCAACCATGTTATACACTGGGTAAAAACAAAAGATGTGCCATTGTATGCTTTTTTGACTGGAGGAGCAGGTGTTGGTAAAAGTGTTGTAATCAAGGCTTTGTATCAGACCTTGTACAGGTATTTTAATCTCAGAGAAGGTGAAAATGCAGATGAGAAAAGAGTACTGTTGTGTGCGTATACTGGTAAAGCAGCTTATAACATCAATGGTTCAACAATATCAACAGCTTTCCTTCAAAAATTCAAGCAAAAGGAACAAACTTTAAATTGTGACAAGCTCAACACCTTTAGGTCAAAGTATAGAAACCTTTCAGTTGTCATTATAGATGAGATATCAATGGTTAGCAATTCAATGCTAAAGTTTATTGACCAAAGACTTCAAGAACTGACAGGCACAAGAATACCTTTTGGTGGAAAAAGCATCATAGCTGTAGGTGACTTGTAACAGTTAAAGCCAGTGGCAGGATCTTGGATATTTCAAGACCTTACACATGATGCATCTGCTTTAGCATCTAACTTGTGGCAAGATCACTTTTCTATGTTTGAGTTGACTGAGATCATGCGACAAAAGAATGATAATAAATTTGCAGAGCTGTTAAACAGGTTACGACACAATAAAGTGACAGACATGACAAAGAACAGATCCAACAATGTCAGGTTGATCCAAACTCAGTAACATACCCACCCGAATGCACCCCATATATTTGCAGAAAATTGCTTTTATGCAAGCATTTAATGACAAATCATCAATAACATTAATTCTCAAAAAGTTGAAATTTCTTGTCATGACTCAGTAGTAGGAGCAAACATATCACAGGATAGACAAAATGATATTTTGAAAAGATTACCAAGAGATGCCTGTAGTACGATGGGTTTGCACTACTCTTTGACAGTAGTGGTTGGCATGTTATACGACTTGACTGTTAATATTCACACAGAAGATGGGCTAACTAATGGTGCCTCTTGTGTAGTTAAAGATATAGAGTACAAGCAAGCTGAAATAAATAGACCCAGTATTATATGGGTAAAGTTTAATGACCCACGAATAGGCAATGAAAGACGAAAAAAATATCACAGTAGAGGCTTTTATCATCACTTAATTGATGACAGTTGGACTCCCATATTTGACATAGAGCGAACATTTCCACTGAGACAAAATACAATTCAGAGAATACAGTTTCCATTACAACGTCTGCAGGTAGAACTGTTCACCCGAGCTCAGGGAACCACTCTTGACCAAGTTGTTAAAGATTTGTCACAACGTAAACTAAGAAAAATCCACATATCCATTATGTAGCCTTAAGCAGAGTGAGGTCTATTAAAATCTCCATATTTTGAACTTCAATGAACAGGCCCTTATCTTTGGATGAGCGTGTAGAAGTAGAAATGGAAAGACTTTGTTCTGAAGCAAATATTCAACTCTGTTATGTCCCACTTGACACAGTCAATTCTGATGAACATTTTAAAATAGTCTATAACAATTGTAGATCATTGCACAGACATTTTAAAGATGTAGCGTAGAGCAGAATATCTTGTCAGCACATGTGATTGGAGTTGCTGAAACAAGATTAGTCCAAAGAGATGAAAATTCAGACTATTCAATTAATGGGTTTCAGCTAATTAGAAATGACCAAAACCCAAACAAAACATAACATCAGACCATCTCATGGTTTAGCCTTGTATGTTAAAAATGATGTCACAGTTTCTAAATGCCATTGCTATAGTACAACGAATTTTGAGTGGATAGTCATAGATGTAAAACATGT
Organism: Mercenaria mercenaria; assembly: GCF_021730395.1. Taxonomy (NCBI): domain Eukaryota; kingdom Metazoa; phylum Mollusca; class Bivalvia; order Venerida; family Veneridae; genus Mercenaria; species Mercenaria mercenaria. The sequence goes on along the minus strand of NW_026461722.1, from coordinate 2,700 downwards.
GCTAATGCAAATGCAAATTGTAATTCTGTACAAATCACCAGGTCCTTCTTTTCTTAGTCTTGCTTCAACTATTGAAAAACAGCTTTTTAAGCACCTGGACTCGGATAAACCGTTAGTTATCATGGGAGATTTCAATATAGATGTTTCACAAAATGACAGTCTAAAACAATTTTATGAACGAAAGATTATGTTGCCAACAAATGATGCATGAACCAACAACCGATCACGGGTCAACAACAGATCTGGTATTTGCAAATTGCAGTGGCAGTGTTGGAACTGTAGAAACATACTGGTCAGATCACAAAATTGTTTACTTTTATACATAAAAGGTTTTGCATTATCATTGGGAACTAGTCACAAAACTGAATTAAAATCACTTCTTAACAATTTCATCCTCCTGGTATGAGGAATGCCAACCTCTCCATATAGAGGTTGGCATTCATAGTGGTTTAACTTTGTTTCAGGGTGGCCACTTGTTACATTCTATTTGCAATATAAGTATGTGTCTTTGGTCTTATTATAAACATTTTAACAAAGTTTTTCCCCTTTTTTTTAAATTGTAGATGAATTTTTATTGCTGTTGTATTTGTGTTAAATGTGAAACAGCTTTGATGTAATATTTAAAGACCTGCTCCAGTCCTACATTTTAACCGTAAATTCTCACTGAAAAAGCATGAAAATCCTCACTATAAACAGTGACGCCTGTCAAAATAGAGTCTATTTTATATAAAATTCTATATAAATTACCTGTGGTTTTGCATGCTAAAGTGTGGCGCGTGGCCGTTAACTGTTACCTATTGTAATCATGGGTTGCATACACACAATAGAATTTGAATAGCAGCGGAGCAGGGCTTTAAGTTTTAAACATATTTGAAATGATAGCAGTTGTTGCATATAGCATAGTAAAGGTTATTATTACAGTAAAATGCATGCGTGTTATGTAATTACATTCTTTTGTATTTGGAAACTTGGTAGGAATTACTGACTTTTTTGTATTTTGTTACTACTTTTCATATGAAATACCAGATACAAAAGTCATTGTGTTTAGTTTTATTATACATTATAGTAATAGTAACAGTTCATGTCATCTGACTTCTGCCATTTCTTTTATTTTTTCATGCAACTTTATTATTGTACTACATGTATTTGTAGTTAAATCCTTTATGAAAAGTTTGTTTATACCTTTTAAAAAGTATGTAATGCTAACAATTTTAAACCAGTGATGTTCATCAAACAAACTATCTGGTTTTGAATATATATTAATACTAAACTATTGCACACTATTCTACAAACTAAATTCTAAGCTGAATTATTAATGGTACATGAAAGAACATTGGAATTTTCTTTAGTAATATCTTATCAGCAGTAATTAATTTTTCTGTAGATTATTTTTAATTGTCATTGTACATTGTTATGTTAACTTACTAAGTGCAAGTGTAATGAAGCTGTCAATGTTATTTTTGTTTGAGTTGTACCTTAAACGCATTCATTGTTAAAGGTGTCTTACAGTAATTTTAGAATGGATAAGAGTTTGTGTTCTAATGTCTGTTTTATTATAAAAGATACCGTTTTCAGAACAAGTTCCAAAGACGTATAATAATATTGCATTCACTGTGCTTAGTTACATAACTTTAGCTTTTATTTTTTGAAAATTATGACCCTTTTTAACTTACAGTATCAAGTTAAAGTTTGGCATGTAAGCAGATTTCCCAAAAATCTACTAGTCCAAATACCTTCAAACTTCACACATACCTTTGGCATCATGAGACAAGTACATTACTGTAGCTCATACAACATTTTGTCAAAATTATGCCCCTTTTTATCATAGATATGGGCGTGTTTCTTGGGAATTACTTGACCAGATGTTTTCAGATTCTTGACACATCCTTAGCATCATGGGATGACCTCACATGACAAGTTGCATAACTCTAGCTTACATTTTAGCAAAATTATGCGCCTTTTTCAACTTGAAAAATGTTGCAAGAGCTTTTGTATGCAATTTAAGCTAGTATTAGATGGCAGGGATTCAATAAGTGGAGCAAGCTGACATTGGACAGCTCTTGTTTCTTGTTTAAATTTTCAAGTTGATTCATTACATAATAAAATCTGTGCAAAAAAAGTGTTGGAGGAAAGACCGCAACCAAGCAACATAGTAGACTCGGTTTGATTGAGTCTGTTCATGAGAGGTAATGAAATGTGCAACACCCTTCATGCCCCCAAGCACAGGCTTAAGGCAATCATGATTCTACTGTTATTTTATTCCACAGTTGGTGACATGTCAATTGCAGATTTGTATTTAACCTTATATTGGTTAGAAATTGAAAGTTAGTTGCTCATGTCTGATTGTCAGACAGTCATGTTACTGTTAAGCAGACATATTTTCAGCAAGATATTTTTTCAACATATTGTATATTTTTATTTGCTTGTGATAAATATGGAAAGACAGAATACTGGTAGTTGCAACATGTTGTCTATATTAAAGATATTGTTATTAAAATCATTTCTGTGGATATACTGTCATTGCCGTGGCCACTTATATAATATTAATTACTGTAAGAAATGTTTGTTAATTCTGTAATACTGTGTTAATGTTATGATAACAGTACTAGATAAATGTAACAGTAAAAGCTTTTTGGATTGCCATAAAGTTTCGTTATATCAATAACTATTAACACTACCTGTTCCAGTTATTTCCTTTTT
>NW_026461721.1:0-4012 GCF_021730395.1 Mercenaria mercenaria | reverse complement strand
TGTTACAACTGAAAAGACGCTAAATTCCGATTTGGCTTTTTACAATCATCATTGAGCCATAGTGTTTTTTTTTCTTTGTGTTTTATTTAGAACGGTTACTCAGAGTTTTACCAAACATTTCATCAAGATATCATAAACTGTGTTTGAAAGCAGACATACATTCATTTATATCATACTTGACCGAAACGAGTTTATCGTTTATATCCCTAAATAAATGTTCATTACTGTGAACTGTGTTCAAAAATGTATCTTTTTCAGCAGAGTTTCAAACAACTTTATCATAATCAACATAACTAACATTTGGAATTTTAACTATACAATTGAAAGAGAACGTAATAGCATAGTGATCAGAAAATTCATTTCCGTCAAATACATGCTTGTAAGTTATCTTATTATAACACACTATAAATAGGTATTAATAAATAGTCAAGTAAACATTTCTATTCAAAGTATTGTACGTACAATCTACCGTTTAAAATACACATATCTTTAACCGGTTTCTGTATTAATAACTGCCCCTGTGACGTAAGCCAGTCTATCAAATCAAAAGCTGAAATCTATTCTTCCCTAAGAAAAAAAGTTAAGTTTTGCTCTTTAAACGTTGTTGAAAATAGTAATTTTAGTACGTCTATTAAAGATATGTGCAGTTTGAGACACACTCGTCCAGAACGATCGTGATTTCATATATTAGCAAATGACACAAATCAGTTCATACGCGATATCGAGGGATTGTGAGTAAAAAAATACTATGACAACACTTTTGTATTGATTTGCAAAGCCTGAATAATCGGAAATTGTAATTTATGTTAAATACGTGTGTATGTACCTGATGTGTGTGGTTGTTTAACGTAAGTAATCCGTCATAATTACTTATTTTGCCATGCTTAATTGTGCATGAGTCCTGGTGAAACAGATATAACATTGCTTTTGTGTTTGATTATTTAGTTGAGCTATGGATATAGACTGGAGCCAGGAACAGAAAGATGTACGAGCGGAGTTGGAAGCAGTTGAACGTCAGCAGAAGAGAAGAGACGCCCAGCCTCTCCTGCTCTGTCGGCTCATCACACGCTGGCCGGTAAAAGCATTCTGTAAGTTTTTTTTCTTATATATGTGTGTGTTTTAGTAATAAATTCTACACAATGAACAACCATTTCAAAAATATAGGCTTTCAGCGTTTCAATTTAAGGTAGTACTGCGCTATATTTTCTTACTGGAAGCGATGACTTTGCGTCATTTATCCTATAGCCTAGAATAAAACCCTGGAACTGGCATGCGGTAACGAAAAAAAAGCATGAAACTAACAAATGGCAACTCTCGTGTGCACTGAGCAACTGCACTGCCCTTCTAAAATTTAAATATGACAAAAAAAGTAGTTTAGACGCGGAATAATTACAACTAGAACTGTCACAGGAGTGACGAATAATACCCAACACAATACGGTCTTGTCACAGAAGTATGGCAACCATAAGAAAGAAATGGCCACAAGAAGGTGCAATTTTTAAAAGTAAAAAAAAAATGGTGGTTTATGGCCAAAGTTAATTTTGGCATGTATCTTATGATGTTACACCTGTGTACCAAATATTATCTGTCAAGCCTTTCATTGGTTATTGTTCGGAAACCACGAGTTTGGCAAATTTTAAGTTGGATAGGGCCCATAACTAGGTAAAAAAATTGGTGGTCTATAGCCAAAGTCAAACTTGACCTGTATTTTGTAATGTTACACCTGTATACCAAAATTTATTTAAATCTGTCAAGCCTTTCATGGGGTGTTGTCCGGAAACTATGAGTGTTGAAAACAGGTTAGAAACTAACAGTGTCCCGGCGGCCCGAGGATCCCATATATTTGCGGAGGAAAACCAACTTGTAAAAGATGGGGTTCCGCCTGGATACCTGTTATTCTTAGTCAATGATAAATAAAAATAAAGATAAATATCTGTTTGAAAAATATTATAAGATATTTTGCTAATAAACAGTTAAAATATGTATGTACCTAAGGTGAAAAGTTAGTGCTGGTCCTGAATAATAAAAAATCATCAGTTAATAGATGCTTACAGATTGCATGCATGTAAAGCATCTATGTGATATAAACTTGAAATAAGAACTACGTCAAAAATTAGTAGTTTGTAGCTAAAGTCGAACTTTACCTGTATTTTATGATGTTGCACATGTGTACCAAAAAAAAAAATTAAATCTGTCAAGCCTTTCATGAGTTATTGTCCGGAAACCATGAAAACCAACGCACCGACCGACCGACCGACCGACCGGCCAACCGACCGACAAGCTCACTCCTGTATACCCCCACACCCACAAATGTTTGTGGGGGCGGGGTATAATAATGTCAGCAATTTGGAATTTGATTTAAATGTTGTTTTTTGATTGATTTGTTTTTTGTTTTTTTTTAACCGTGGGTAAATACCTACAAATTAAGCACATACACCTTAACAGTTCTTAACATTTTCTCTAACAGTATAATGGGAAAAAAAACTTGTAAATTTTCTCCTGGGAGAAAATTCTGCACTATAGATATTTTCTTTTCTCGAAAATGTCAGAATTGTGATTTCTCATTGACTCACAATACCAAACATTTTTTTAACAAGTTTAGGTCTATTTTTGTTTGATATAGGTTCAGCAAGAAAAAAAGCACCAAACACACGACGAATCAATACATTTTAAAAAATAAATGTAGTTATTGACCTCCTTTGAGTTCTTTAGAATAATATACACTTATTGAATGTAATGCCGGTCAATAGTCAAAACTATTGCCCGAAGACCGAAGGACCCAGGACCAGTGGTTTTGACAATGGACCGGCATATGTTGAAAATAGCCCGGCCATACAGCACTAACTATTGACTGGCCATTTATATATAAAGAGTCATGTAATAATGTATAATGTTAATATTATCACTGACAAACAGAATGGGTGAATCCAGGGTTTTTTGAACTGCTGGACGTGTACCATAAAAAATTTGAGTAGCAGCATTCTAAAAGGCCTGTTTGAAATGGTTGCTGGTATTTCTTCTATTTTATGTCAGTTTATACCTAAAATAAGTCAATATTACTTAATTTGACATTTTTTTTGCCTCCATTTCAGATGTCATTTTGATAACTGGTTCGGCATTTCACTCACTAATAAAAAATGTTTCGCTCTTACGATTAACTAACTTAAATAAATACCCTTTACAGATTTGGTAAATGAGATATTTTTTATTTGATACATTCTTTAAAAAAATCAGTCAAGTATGAAACAGGGACAAAAAAAACACGAAGGGAAAAGCAGAACACTGAAGATTTATAACAGTCACGTTTTTGAACAGTTTTAAAATTTCCATTTTAACAAAAAAAAAATGAAAGGTAATATAAAATCTTGAAAATCAGCTACACCGTAAAGCGTTAACGGACGCGAAAAGTATAGAAAAATTGCGGCAGAAAGTTATCCGGTGGCGAAAGGTATCCCCCGCTGCTGCTCGTTGCTCTCCCACAGTCACACATACGGCGCGGATAACTACGTTTAGTCACGGATAGGGTGTCGGCCCGGTATAATTTCTCCTTCTTTGCTGTATAGTAAAACAAGCAATTTGGACATGGATTGTGAATTTCACAACAAAATTGCAGCATTGACAGCCTGTATTTCTGAAGAGTAATACCCATCCCAGTCAATATATCACAGAAAAACACCACCATCAACGATGAACTTTTTTGCTACACATCAAAGTATCAGTCCATGTTTAAATTTCCCACTGACATCTGTCATGGCCACCATCTGGTGTAGTTTTTTAATCCTTCCGCACAGAAATGTAATCCTGAAAAAACACACATAAAACAACTGTTAAAGACATCAAAATGACAAAAAATGTACACAGTAATCAATAAAATACATTTGGCATATAACATGCAAAGTAGGGTAGCGTTAAATTGGGAACTTCAAAATTTCAAAGAACTACTTTTTGGAACAAGACCGGGAAATACTTCTATACCGGGGGGACACCTAAATCTTATCAAATTTTTAATTTA
>NW_026461720.1:0-9461 GCF_021730395.1 Mercenaria mercenaria | reverse complement strand
TAAGTATACTCAAAAGTGTTTTAACATCCTTGTATACCGTCAATACCGAGCTGTTATTTATACCTTGAAACCATTCTTGTTGAAAACAATCAGTAACTTTTAATATGAATTAAGGCACCGCCTAGCATTGGGGATTTATCTTTTATATATCCGCTTAGAAAGAAATATTCAACGCTCAAGAAAGTGAAACTTTGCTCTAAACTGTAGTTTACATTTAGTGTCATCATACCTCTTACAGCGAATATCATACTTTACGGAAGCCATGCCGGTGACGTCATTCAGCGTTCTCGCACTAGACTGGTCCCCTGCGAACTTCGAAAAAGTACAATTGGAAGCCATTTTGAATGGGAACCAATATTGGACAGGGAACCAGATTATTCTCGCACTAGCTTTTAGAATTGAATGTTTCTCATTGCAGAGTTGGTGCAGCCGTTCTGCGCCTACGCGGAATTATTATCCACTGGAGCGCACGGCAAAATTACTCATTTTTTTGCATGTCCGCACGCATTTAGAGTATCAAATGCATAATATACTGACTAGAGGTTAGGGTTAGTATCACCATGGTTACAAAATATATACATTTAAGATATTTTCTTTCAAATTTAGTTAATCCGGTAAATACCGGAGTCTGTAATATATCATAGGTGCACCAACTCTGTATTTAGTCACAGCCTTTAGAATTTTGTTTTGTTTGTTTGCACTCCACGCAGAAACTTGACGGTCTTTACACTTCCTTACTGTTTTAAAAGTGTTTTTCAGTTGCATGTACATTTTTCATTACGAAAAAGAAGTAAAATAATCATGTTAGCGCGGTTTACGAGTTTCTATGACTGATTCGGGGTGCTCGGATGTTCATAAAGACAACCATCAGCGGATTTTACATAAACCGGAACCGGAAAACATCGAAAAAATTGCCTCAGTATATGCAAACAGCAAAGACGAATATCTATATACGGACGTTACCGTCTCGGGGATTTTCATCCCCTATGATCAACACAATAGGGGGTTTCCCATATATACCAATAACCGTGTTTATATAATAAGTTTTTCAAATTAATCAACCATTATTTTATATTTTTACAATAATCATCATAATTATATACAGGAATAGACAGCTTTCAGAATACAATTGTCTGTATCTAATACTTTAAACCAATATTTCAATATTCTTATAAAGCTATAACAATTTATATACAATGGATACCTTCCAAGCTCCCCATACACGGCTACATTGCTTGTTGATAATTCAACGTTTAAAATTCTCTTACAAAATTTCAAATGTATTCTTTCTATTTCCTTCGATTTCGTGTATCCCCATATTGCACATGAATAGTTTAAAGTAGATGTAATAAAAGAATCAAACAATTGACAATATGTTTTTAATTAAGAAATAATAAATCTGTTTCTATATTTTATCAGTTGATAAAATATGGACAGGAGTTTGGATGCGTAATAATTAAATCACGAGTGCGTAGCACGAGTGATTTAATCATTCGCATCCAAACGACTGCCCATGTTTTATTAATTGATAAAATTATTGGAACATATTTATTATTTCGATTCTAACAACGCAAATAATTCGCATTTTACAGTACTACATTTTCAGCGCAATACGTCATTCGGGTCATATGCTGTTACAATTTACCCCCTACGGTTAGAAAGAATTTATAATTTAGTAATCTAACAGCTCGCAAACTAATTATGAAGAAAATCATCAAATTAGGCGAGTTGACCCTGTGTTACAAGTTACGAGCTTAACTTTATATGACGTCACATCATTATGACGTCATACTTTATGTCATACATCTATGACGTCACCGCTGAATCTTAATTAAGCTAATTGAATTCGCTCGTAGAGATTGAAACGTGTTGTACGGTCCTACACATAAGTCAGTATGACTTTTTATCATATTAATGTTTTTCAAATGATGTTTTCAACCGTTTGGCCCTGAAATAATTTGTATGTAATGGAACTGAAGCAGCATCTCTTATGCCACAATCATAGGGGGTGAAATGTAACAGCCAACCATATTTTATCGTAGATTTATGTATAGGCGATTTCGCTATATGTTTATATAGCAATTGCTGCAGATCGTGTTAGAATAAAAAATCAAACATCCTCAGGTTATGCAAAAGTATATTCATAGCCTTTAAAGCTTTTCCAGACAGCATTTGCTGGTTGCTACTGAAACCTCCAAAACAACTAGATACAACACACAAGAAATTGAACTCTTTCACTACTTCTCATTGATTTCCATAGTAGGTCTAATACCAGACTTCATTTCTTGTTAAGTTGCCCCATGTACGAAAAACCATAATCTTAATTTTATCTTTATTTACTTTCAATCCCCACTTATCACAATATGATTTTAAAACATTAAAACTATCTTGTAATTCCTCAGGTGTTTCCGCCAGAAGAACCATATCATCAGCACATCTGAGTACACCAATAAAATAAGATTTATATCTTTTAATGACAATACATTATTCGCATTACATTGAAAAAATAATCAATATCTTCAATAAATAATGAGTAAAACAGTTGCGAACATATTTAATCTTGCTATAAACCAATAGCAATGTCCACATGAGCTGCACCATGAGAAAACCAACATAATGCGTTTGCGACCATGCTGTTCGCTTACAGTTTCTCTGATTCAAAGGTAGGGATAATACACGGTTTTTTTGCATTAACATCTGCAGAAGCCCGCGGGATTGTTTGTGACCGAGACCGAAGGTCGAGGTCACAAACATATCCTAAGGGCTTCTGCAGACGTCAATACACAAAACAAATGTGTTGTCGCTATTCTTGCATAAAAACAATACACAACGACTTTATGCATAGTTTTCATATGTGATGACTTGACGACTTCGGTACATTTTTTATTTTCCATTCTTGTTGTTCTTGGAAACGGTAAACAAGCATATTTTAAATATCCGTATCCAGGGCCCAGAAATAAGCAGCACTATCAAAAGAGCATCCTGAAGGTTTTTAAACGATTTTTTTATCTCTCGTTATTACAAACATAAAATTACCAACAATTATTCATATCACTTCACAATTTACAATTTAACACAATTTCAAGAATAATAACTTTACATTCGAGTTATAATGAGTACGGACACAGTTTGGAGTACGGATGAGTACGAACGTAGTGCCAAGCTTCGAGAAATTAGATAAAAACATACCGTCTGATACTTATCAAAATCATAAATATGATTCCTAAAAACAAAGAATCGCACAGGTTACACGCGATTCTTTAATATCCACGGTTGTCTACAAAATCTGAATCGACGCAGAGTTCTAAAAGGGGAGTAAACAAGGGAAGAAACGAGTACGAACATTGTTGCGGGCGGCGCATTTGGCGTTAGATACTAATACAGCAAAACATTCTATGGTTTAGATTGCAACTTTTATGCTTCAAGAAGAGGTTTTTATGAAAGAAACAAGACGCAGATACCAGATGTCAATCTGCGCATTTCAAAAATAATCAAAGCCTTGAGATGCCTGGTGGTTGCGGGTTTTGCTCGAGTTATTTTCATTTTAAATGCCAATCTATAAATATACATGTATAAGAAACAAATACTAATGTGCCTCATATCTAAGATAAACTCTGCCTGACCTTACATGAACAGCTGGAAGTCAGTGATGTAACCATGGGCTGGAATACCTAATCATTGACAGATCTTATATAATCTAAATGGCCAGTATGAATGGCTAGAGGATGAATAAGAACTGCTTTATCATTAATAATTCATCCGCATTGTTCATGAATGGGACTACTTTGTGTAGCACATGAACAAATTCCTTTGGATGGGATTTGGAATCAAATAAAGAAGATACATGATTGTCAGAAATATACTTAACTTTGGTAGCGGGATAAACCCGCAACCAAAAATCGGGTATTAACAGCATGTGAATTGCCTTGTTTGCACACGTTTTTTTCTCCCGTTAATACATGGGCGGATCCAGTGAAAAAAGTAGTTTTTATGCAAGAATAGACTTTGAAAGCGACCAGTATGGGTCCTGACCAGACTGGGCGGATGCGCAGGCTGGTCTGGGTCCATGCTGGTTGCAAACACACTATGTTAGTGTTCCCATGGCGCGGCTCATAATATATCAACAGCAATCTTCTAACCATTTCTATCGCTGAACGACCGCTTTTACCAAAGATATATGACAGTTTTAAGAATAAAAAATGACTAACCAGGATGGGCAATGTAAGCTCTTATGACGTTACTAAAATATTGAATTGGATGGATCATTTTACCATTCAGGCGAGGAAAAAGTTAGATTTATAATTACTGCAATTACATTTATCTATTTGTTAATACATTGTATTCGTTAAAATTCCTACTTTGATTATCGCTATGTTAAAATATCCCTTATACCCTCTTTCATTTTTTTTTAAAAATATTAACATTTAAAGATATGTAGGTTTAGTTAATTTCATTTTTTATCGCTGTAATTATCATTTCTGTTGAAAAAGAAATATTCTATCATTCAAACAGTTTACTCAAGCCAGTCCGGTTCATGTACTGTGAAGTGTACTTTTTCGTGTGTAATTATGCATTTTTGCTAGGTGATATTTTTGTTGTTTATTTTTTTATATAAATTTTGAAATCTTGAATCTGATATTCGAATATATAAATGCCTAATGCTACACAGCGTATTGCACGTCTAAATTGGCTGATGATTTTAAGACAATATTCCAAAACAATGATTAAAAAACAAGTATTCAAACAAACATAAAACGTATCATCATAAAATCAAAAGAAATTTAAGCCAGTATGTTGAAAACCACCTTAGATACACAGAAACATTAAAGCACGGTAGATTAATATTAAGCCACCCGAATTTCAATAATAAACACTTGAAAGTGACAAGAGAGCAAATATACGAGTTTTCAGCGATACAAACGGGTGCAATTCAATGGTAAGGGTCTAAAACAAGGCACTATCATGTCAAACAGGAAATTTACAATTGTCATTAAACAACAGATAGGAATGTATTGTGCACTTCAAATGTATACTTCTGTCTATGAAAGCTAATAAAAGTTTTGTAAAGTTGTTTTCACAGGTTGTTATTTGTATGAATTAAAGGAACAGTCTTTTCTCGCATGGCCGTAGTTGTGCATTAAAAACTCGACATGAAAGTATACGTTGTTGAATATTCTAACATTAAACTGCTGTTCTTGTCGCTTTTCAGGGGTGTCAAGTGTTAACAGAGAGATTCTCGCGCACACGTGCTGTTAAGACACCTTTTTGGTGTACCGTGACAAAGCGTAAACGCACCGCGGCCCCAAAACGAATAATTTAAAAAGAAATAACGTCAATGTGAAACGGGCTCGGGCACCAACCAGATGTTACAACACGAAAAAAAAATGAATAAAGCAATAAACCAAACTGTAAATTGTCAAAATGAATTCGTTGTCAGAAAATCGTTTTCTACAAAATTTTGAATGAGATTTTCTAATTAGTCATAGCGGGAAATCCTTTCTTTGAATTTCGCATTTGTCTCATGTGCAAGTAAAATATTTAGTCAAATTCCAAACAAGTGTTCGTAGCATCACTAAAGAAAAAAGATGCAGTGATATAATCAGGAACTACATTCATGCAATAGCCTAAGTCAATGCGAAACTTATTTAGAATTTTCTAATTAAGCACCGTTTTATACATGTAATGTGTTTATATAATCTTATATATTCTTTCTTCAGATTATCCTTTTGTTTCAACAATCATATATCATATAGTTTCCCCAGTTTTACTTTGCTTCTATACAAAAAAAATACATACACAAATAGAAGGAAAAGTGAATTTATCCTTCTATCTGTCGTAGGTGTATATTGTAAAATATCCCTTTAACAATGTCTGATTGTAAGAAGTAATAAATCTTCAAGAAAACTGTTTGAAAGTGTTTTAATACTTCTATATTCATTTAAAACAAAAGTGAAATTAGTCAGGTTGTGTTGGCCTTAATTCAGAAGCAGGAATAACCCATGAAATAATGAGTGACCGAAACAAGCAAGGAGTTTCGCATCGGCACACAATCACTGCGAAAAATATCGCATTAATTCAGGAACAATATGAAAAAGAAACAAAATTACGTGAAAAGTCGAAAACAGTATTAAATGGTATAATCAAACCTGAGCAACCAGAAAACGGTGATTTTATCAGTGAAACAGACTTGGAGTACGAGTTTTTATATTCTGTAAGTGATGATGAAAACGGCGACCACTACAGTTACCAGTTCGATGCTTATCCAGCGGTACCCAGATCGCTGACCCCGGTGGCTCCTGTGGATTATGACGCGGACTATGAAGCGTGTGACCATAAAGCCGCGTTTCATGGTGATCGAACTGATAACGGGAATAGAAACAAAAACAATCTGAAAACAGCACGTGTGAAATCTGCAACTGTAGTTGGTTCAAGAAAACAGAAAGGTTGCTTATCTGTGAGGCCTACGTCAGCTTCTCAAACTGATGAAAAGAAAACAGGGACGACCACAAACGGACTTATGAGGTGTCAGTCAAATGACGAAATAACAAAAGAAGTAGCTTTTCGAGACGTCGATAGTGTAGTTAGTAAGTCGTCTTCTTGCCGTTCCAAAGTCAGTGCTGAAAACAAAACTCGTAGCTTTGAAAGACGTAAATCTATTACTTATGACCCTGACCTTGAAAAGGCGTCTGCTTACATACACGGCGGCGGGAAGAATTTTAGCCGAAGCAATACCTCATTATCACCAGTCAAATATGGCATGACACACTTGCAAATGAATTATACAGAGACCAATCTAGAAACGAATCAAAGTGTAATATTTCTGGACCTTCTAAAGAACTCTCATCAGAGAAGTCAAATTCGCGGGGAGCAAATTCAAAACATAGAACGCAGACTGGAAGCGAAGAGACACAATCCACATTATTCTACATCATTTTACGAAAACAAGAATATTCCAGACCCATTTCATAGGAACGCAAAGAAAACAGCGCGGAGCGTGGCACAGAAGCAAATTGAACGCAAAGAGAAGATAAAACAAATGACTGATGAAATTCATACAGGATATGTTCCAACACAGCTTACAATGAAAATTGCAGATCGTGATGAAGTTGAGGACATAGGAAACAAGTGTCGGTATCTCAGGTGTCATACTCCCTCAAGTTGATGAAGCAATTGAATATAGATACGAAAAACATTATGATAGGATTATATGTTATGCATGTGTACTGCATCATATGAAAGTGTAAACTAATTTATTTTAAAACTGTCACATTTGATCGGGAAAAAACACGGTATATAAACATGACTTTTTGTTTTGTTTTTGTTGTGTTTAACGTCGCCCCGGCACAATTACATGTCATATGGCGACTCTCTAGCTTTGGTGTGGAGAAAGACCCCAGGTGCCCCTCGGTGCATTATTTTATCACGGTTGGGAACCTGGGTAGAACCACTGACCTTCTGTAAGCCAGATGGATGGCTTTCTCACATGAAGAATTCAACGCCTGAGTGAGGCTCGAACCCACATCGGTGAGGGGCAAGTGATCCCTTAACCACTCGGCCTCGGAGGCCCCGTATAAACATGACGTTTATAATTTTTTAATAGTAATGTACTCATGATAAAGTAACTGCAACATTTACAGAAGCTGAATCATGGACTATCTTTGCATATTTCAAAAAGCAAAAACCGTCTTTGATGCCGTAATTACAACACTGAACTATCTAAAAGTATTGCCTATATTGCAGCACATGATAAAAATTGACATATCTGGACGCAGTGAAATATTATTCGTTTTAGGACACAGCCGTATATGTACAGTTTTAACTGTGCTTTGAATACTGTTATTTGGCCCACCCAGATGTATTAAAGGTGGTATATTACATTTGAGCAACATTTTATGACATTTTTCATTTTTAGTATATTCTGTTAGAGATTTATTCAAGGAACAAAAGGTCCCATTTCATAGAGTTAGATTCCCATCAGAAATGCCTTTTTTTATTATTTTATATATGGAATTTTGTAATTAGTCCCCTTTGTTACGAAATTATTGAAAAAGTGGACTATTGCTTTTGATTTCAATATAATTTCTAAATTTGCATTTGTATTTGATAGATATTGGAATATTTCAACAATATGAACCAAAAGGCAAGTTTTAAAACAGTGGGTAGCTTCGGAATTCTAGCCTGGTTGCACAACCAAGATAGGTAAAGGGAGATAATGATAATTTACAAGCTTGCATTTCTAATGAATTTTGGCTATATATATTTCATTTATATGATTTGTCGATGTTGATATTTGACAAGTATAATACAATAATAAAATCTTACATCCATATGATTTCTTAGACAAAGTATGTTTATTAAATTTATACATATGCTAATATAACTCAATCTCGTTTGCGTAACCAGGACAGGAAAACCAAGTTTTAAAAATACAACCTGTGAAATTCTAACATGTATTAAGCAGTCAATGAACACAAATAAGTGTAAATGATCTTTTGTTAAACTTTCGACCAAATCCGTTACTAGATCAAAATCTGATTACTAGTAACCACCTTTAAAACTTGCTATCCATATAAAATTTCTTTTTTCACAATATAACGTTAACGTGAATTTGATATTGTATATTTCTTGACCATTGTCCAAGAACCATATTCAATGATTCCAAAAGTTTCGAACGTCTATTCACTAACATATAGCAATTTTGTGGCAGAATAAACGAAACTAATACCTTACTTGAAAAACAGTTATGTATGTGAAAACGTTGAATAAAATCATATACCACTATAAACCGAACAGCCTAAAAGTAAACGTTCGGTTTTGAGGGTTTTCGATTTAAAGGAGTTTTGTCGGTTGAATGTGTATTGTATGCTACATTGCATATATAGTTATAAAATACCCTAACAAGCCGACTCCTTTTAAATCCTGATGTTGTTAAGTTACTGTTTTAAAAAACATCTTGTACATATATACCAAAAATTCTTGTAATCATGATCAAGGGCAAATGCCAAAATTTCTGATAACCTTTAAAATTGTTCGGTCTTCAGAGGTAATTCTGTGTTGATAAACAAAGGTTCGGTCTGGAAGAATTGTACGGTTTCCAGAATAGAGAGGTTCCGGTTTACAAAGGTATTCTTTCAAATGAAATAAGGTAAATTTCGAGAATGTAAAAAAAATCAGTTTCGCGGGGTTTCCGGTATTCAGGGGTTCCGCTTTAAAGGGGTATGTATAATGCAAAATGCATATTTTGACAGTCTAACTAAATGCAGATCATTCAGATTTATACACATTTTTTGCCATGACATAATCAAGAGTATACGAGTACATTTATTTCTGTATAGAACATTATGATATATATACACCAAGATAAAGTCAACCGAGCTTATATTTTGAAAGCAATTTATTTATTGTCGCGCTTGAGTGCGTAGAGTTGTTTTGTAATTTCAAACATAGAATACTGGATGATC
>NW_026461719.1:0-4217 GCF_021730395.1 Mercenaria mercenaria | reverse complement strand
ATTCATGGATATCAAGTTAAAAGATAAAAAGTATAGGAATATTCTGTGATTTATATTCATGAAATGTCATACATGTAACCGCGAAATGAACAAAAACTGGTCTCCGTGAAAATTAATGGTTTTAGAGTAATTAGTTTGGATCATGAGTACGGTAGCCAAGATGGTTTAATAGTTGCTAGATCTAACACCTTTCCGTTATCGTTTGAGGCCTTAAAGTACTTACCGCTTTAAGAGTAGTCCGACAAGACTTCAACGGTAGCATGTTAATTTACTATGCAACTGAAACTGAAACTGGTTTATTTGCTTAAACGCCTATTTCTACATTTAAAACATATTCAATGGCGTTTTACAATACAAGTTGAAATAAAATATTAAATATAAAATATTTTAAATAAGATTAATTTAAACGAATCAAAATAGCAATTATTAATTTAAAGTCAATGATAATACTATATTTTAAAATATTACTAACATACAATTATCACAGACAAACATTAAATTTCTATCACTGTCACCAGCATCACTGTTTTAAAACTCAGTCAAAACTTAGAATAATGCAAAGTAGTCTCTGAAGAAATGCGTTTTCAACTTTTTCCTAAAGCAGTCAATTGAAGAACTTTGTCTGATGTTCAACGGCAAATTGTTCCACAACTTTGGCCCTATAGTACTAAAGCTTCTATCACTAAAAGTTTTTCGCTTGTTGAAAGGGACGATGTAACAGTCAACTGATGACTCCGAGGATCTGAGGGAGCGCTGGGGGATTTTCGGTGTTAAGAGTTCAATCAAATATGCAGGCGCATTTCCAACATGGCAATTGAACATGTACGTCAAGATCTTAAAGTTTATTCTGGCTTTGATCGGCAGCCAGTGCAAATCGTAGAGTGCCTGCTTAGAACTGTCTCTTCTTCTACGATTCAGAACTAACTTCGCACACATATTTTGAATGCGTTGCAGTTTTGCGATGTCACAATCAGAAATACCGTATAAAATAACATTACAGTAGTCTAAATGCGAAATAACCAGCGATAGCACTAAGGTTTCAGTTGCATCCTGAGTCAAATATTTGCGAATGTTTTTGATTCGGAAAAAATTCAACATTGCCGTTCTACACTTTATTTTTATATGCTCTTTGAAAGTTAAAGTTTCGTCCAAATAGGCCCCCAAATATCTGATGTTACTCTGTCTCTTGATTTTATCACCACAAATATCTATCTCGTGAATGTTTAACTTATTCAACTGAGGGGCACTTCCAAAGGCAATATGTTCAGTTTTTGAGGAATTCATTTTTAGTTTGTTACTGTTCATCCACTCATTTGAATCTGTAGCAAACTCCTCTAGTTCACCAATGGATTTAGCCTCGATGGATGGTTCGGGCTTAAAACGTGTGCTTGCGGTGTGGTCGTCGGCAAAGCCAAAGACGGAAATGGACGGGGGAACAATGTCAAAAATCGTTCCTGCGTACGTGAGATAGAGCCACGGCCCTAAACAGCTTCCCTGGGGGACACTACACGTAAGCTCACGTGCTGATGACACTGTTTGATTCACACTCACGCGGCAGCTCCGTGGCCTCAGATATGAGTTCAACCAGTCCAATGCAACACCAGAGACACCATACTGACATTTCAAAACGTCCAAAAGAATATCGTGATCTACCGTATCAAAAGCTGCACTAAGGTCTAATGCTATCAATGCAGTCACTTCTTGATGTTCCATAGCGTCCAAGATGTCATTGATAAGTCTCAATAAAGCCGATTCGCACGAATGATGTTGCCTGTATGCGGACTGATTTTTCGGAAGGAGATTATGTTCATTTACATGTTTATTAAGTAAATACAGTGCTGATTTCTCTATCAATTTGGACAAGAATGATAAGTTGCTCACTGGCCTATAGTTTGAGAATATAAGTTCGAGACCAGCTTTCTTTAACAGAGGTCTAACTATTGCCTGTTTCCACTGCACTGGGAAGACTCCTTGAGTCAATGAAAGATTCACTAGTCTAGTTATAATTGGGAGGAGCTCGTTTAAATATGACTTCAACACTTTTGTTGGAATAACATCAATTTCACACGACTTTGTTTGTAACTGGTTAATGAGTTTTCTAACTTCATCCTCACTAAGTTCATCAAATTTTCCAAATTCCGGCACATTTCTCATTGATGGTTTATAGTTTTCAAAATCTTTTAAGCTGTCCCGTATTTTCTGAATCTTTTCCATGAAAAAGTCAGCAAATTTGTCAGCTAGCGTATTTTCATTTTCAACAACAGGCATTGGATTCTCCGACTTGCCGCCGGTGAGATCTGTCACAAATTTTTTTGGAATCACCTTTGTATTCGAGCACTTTTTGGCTAAGAGTTCTCTGTTTTTCTAGTTTCAGTTCATGGTGATATTTATTAAGAGCAGTCTTGAAAATTTCATAGTCCTGTGGATTTTGGTACCTCCTCCACAAACGTTCGGATTTGCGCAGAATTTGTTTTAAGTGGCGGATATCCTCATTAAACCACGGTTTCGGATTTCGACAAATAATAGTTTTCTCTTTTAAAGGAGCGTGCTTGTCAATGATATTTTTCATTTCATCTTGGAAAATGTCAACATATGTCTCAATTGAATCACTTTCAATTTTCAAATCAGCAAGGTCACTAGCAAAATCTGAGTCATTTATGTCATTAAAGTTCCGGTAAGTAATAGACTTGCTGATGATGTTTTCCTTTTTCACTTTTGTAATGACTTTTACTACACGATGGTCGGATAAGAAAGGACCGGGTTCACATGAGATAAGTTCAACACCATTTGCGACCTCTGTGATCACAAGATCAAGACTCTGACCGAACACTTGTGTTGGGAAATGTACATGTTGTTGCAACCCCATAGCACATAAACAACTGTTGAATTCAGAAATAGTGTTGGTGTCGTCATGTATATGTAGATTGAAATCTCCCATGATCATGAGATTGGGGTACTTGGAAATAACGTCTTCAAGAAATTCGAAAAAGTCTTTCACAAATTGCGTAGGTGTCGCCAAAGCTGGGGGTCTATAAATGCCTACACAATTAATGGTAATGTTTTTAAAGACCATTTGCCATACTCCGTACTCAAAACTTTCGGTGGTGCCAGATACCATTTTGCGCATTTGAACACTACTTTTACAAGTCAGAGCAATACCGCCACCCGTTTTGTTTCTACGATTCGCAACACTGAGCCTATAACCATCTTGATTTAAATCTGATGTTTCGAATTGGGATTGTTTTTCATCGGAATACCAGGTTTCCGTCAAAAGTGCAAAGTCAATGTTCTCGTCACGAAGCAATTGTCCGACTAGCACATCCTTTTTGACTACTGAATGACAGTTCAATGTTAGACAGGTGACATTCTCTGTATAGTTACTGAGTGTGTTTGATCGTTTTGGATATACAAGATTTGACACATTTACACCATATTGTTTCCTTTGTATTTTGTGACTTTTGTGTATTGCAGCTCCTGATCGGTAACTTCTAAAGTTTAATATCCCCAGACCTTTTAATCTTGCCAATAATTGTTGGTCAGGTAAAATCCATTGTCTGGGTATTGATCTATATTTCATTAGTTCACTTGCACTATAGGTTTTAACCAGGCCCTTAGGATAATCCATTATGTGATAATCCATTGTGTGCACTGAGATGGTGTTCACCCAGTTATGATAAAATCCTTTGTTAAAATCCAATTGTTTTGGACACAAATACTCCAAAAATGCAATTAGTAATCCAAAAACGAATGATATATTCATAAATGCAAATTTTATGATAGCCAGAAAATCTGTTTTTATTCTCAACTATGATATTTTGGTTAGTGTTTAACAGGCATGTTTGTCTGAAGAATTTATTATCATTATATCATTATTATCATTATATCATTACTATTATTATCATCATCATCATTATTATTATTATTATTATTATACCAGATTTATAAAGCGCCCTTTTCATGATATACACTTTCAAAGGCGCTTTTATATAGCAAACGCAGTCACACAGGGTGCGAAACTCATCCTCTACTAGTACCTGAACAGAGGGACAGAGTGAGTTAAAGATCCCAGAACATATACAGAGAAATCCATCGTATAGCACTGATACACGTCATTACTGGGAAGAACCAGTACAGGCCTACTAGATAGGTGGGAGACACTCAAGAGCATCTCAGAAATTTCCAGTACCTGGAACGGAATTCGTGCCTTGACCGGATTC
>NW_026461718.1:0-2631 GCF_021730395.1 Mercenaria mercenaria | reverse complement strand
AAAAAAACGTTTCGTTTTTCCCCCTATATGACAAAAAGTAGGGCCCGTATTTGGGTAACCTGATATCGGGACTAGTCTGTAGCCCGTATATCAAAACGTACATTTTTCGTATATGCCCCGTATATGACAAAAGTACGGGATCCGTATACTTAGTATATCATGCGTATACGGAAAAAATCCGAAGCCCGTATATCAAAAAGTACAGTTTCGTATATGCCCCGTATATGACAAAAGTACGGGATCCGTATACTTAGTATATCATGCGTATACGGAAAAAAATCCGAAGCCCGTATATTAGAAAATACAAGTCCGTATATGCCCCGTATAATTAGATGCAATCACAGTCCGTATATGACAAAAATACGGGATCCGTATACTACGTATATCATGCGTATACGGAAAAAATCCGAAGCCCGTATATTAGAAAATACAAGTCCGTATATGCTCCGTATATAAGATGCAATCACAGTCCGTATATGACAAAAATACGGGATCCGTATACTACGTATATTCGGAATATACAGGCTCGTATACGTGTTCCGTATATTCTAAAATACGGAAAGTATACGGGAAAAAAGTCTCAAGACCCTTCGAATACATGAAAATGAAACTTATGTTAAAGCAGGACACGAATAAACACCATTTCTAGGGATTTTTTTTTAAAGTTCGTATATTGCATATATACGGGAAATATACATTTATGTATATTCGGCGTATACGGGATCCCGTATATGCGTGACAAATATACGGACTTCCCGTATACTAGATGTTCCGAATATGGGATCGTATATTAGGTCCGTATATTTGTAATATACATCCCGTATACTCCCGTATTTTCGAAATATACGGGACCGTACACTCCCGTATAATGACCGGCGTACGTCTTTGGGATGTGCGAATCGAGCAATCCGGTTAAACAGATATGGCGGCTATTGCTGTGACAGCTGTCTGTAGTTATAGAATTAATAAGTGATACAAAATTTAGCTTACCAAATGGTTCCTTCTAGTGCATATTAAATATTCTTTTACAGGGTCCTGTTACAGATGTTAAATAAAACAATTATGAAAAAAATGTTTTGTTAGTTTAAATGCATTCTTATCTTTTTAAAAGTATTTAAAGATATTTTACACAAACATTTTTTTTTAATTTATAATAATAGTCACTCACTTACTTCAAAATTTCCTTAAGAGGAATTTTCAGCCATATTTGTCAACACCTCGCCGCATCTCGCCGCATTCTGTCAACCAGCGCAATCAGCGTACCCCGGAGGCGCAAACGAGAGAAATAAAGTGGATGCGCCGGTTCCAGAAGTTGTAATCGGCATAAAACGGCGACGCCGCTTTGCAAAACAAGTCCCACCTATGTTAAAATCGGTTTGGCTTTTGAATTTAATTGTCATCTTTGTAGTCTAGTACCGAGTAGCGGTTAAAGTCAATGTAAAGTTAGACCACTCCTGATTTCTCATGTTCTCGTAAATATCATCTTTGTCTCTATGATGCTGATCATTTGACTATAGGCTCTCCGAGATAGCCATGGACGACATGTTACGCCATCTGGCCAAAAGTATGGGTCGTCTGTCATTTCGTAAGCATACCCATCGGCTTCAACATTCGCTCGAATGGTAACATTTCCAAATTTATGCTTCCTGATTGAAACGTGTGTAACTTTTGGCTCGCGTTTGTTAATATATTTCGCTATTTTTATTTCTGTTGTCATGAATTATAAACCCTTAAATGATAATGATGGTCATAATCAGGTGTATAGGCATACGTTTAACGTTCAAATTTGTAAGAAAGTTCATTAAGTACATTTAGATACCTTTATACTCATTGCATATTTTGGAATCGCATCTAAGTTATTAATTAAATTAAATAAAATTGTTTAGCTATCATACTCTTTAATTTCGTGTATAAATTAACCTATCACATTTAATTAACTGTAGAAAGAATCGCATATAGATATAAGAGCGTATAACAGATTGTCTTCTTCGGTAAAAAACTAATGCTTTCTTATCAGGTCATGTGTATGCAGAGCCAACAGAAGAGCAGACTGAGGAAGGACATTCAGTAAACACAAAACGCGGTGCAATCCGCCGAGACGACATCAAAACAAACAGTTACATGTATATTCATCCGATATATTCTGTTTCACAAACCACAAATGAATACGAAGAGATTGATAATAAAACGTTGCCGTCCGGATCAAGTTTTCGAGAATGAAGGAAATAAAAACTACTACATTTGTATAGCTAAATTTTCTTATACAGACAATATAACTTTTTACATCAGACGGCATTCAGATCATTACATCAGTTTATATAATATTTTGTCAAATTTTGTATAGATCCCTAGGGCAGTATACTGTAAGTACGGTATTGGTACGGGAGGAAAGCAACTTTCCGCCCCTTCTGGTTTATGAAGCAGACGAGAAAAATGTTCAAGTTTAATTAAAGTGTTATGAATTGCATGGTATTATCATGATTTCATTGCTATTTTCTGTAATAATTATAGTCAAATATATCGATTTAGAGTGATATGTGCATGCTGTCTTTTCGAACCTTGTGCCATAGTGTAGTTATGTTCGGATATAAACCGTAATGAAAGGATACAATAATAGAAATGGATGGGAGT
>NW_026461717.1:0-71420 GCF_021730395.1 Mercenaria mercenaria | reverse complement strand
GATCTGCTTTCCTTTTGATGTACCCCATAGGGAACTTCCTTGAAAAATTTGCGGTCGTATCAGCTTTTGCAATACTTTCATCATTTCTACTAGCAAAGAATAGGCCTGTCAGTAGGCAAATCGCCCAGAAATGAAACAGGAACCATAGGTTTTGCCAACTGACATTACAGTGCAAAGGTATCTGATTTTTTAGTTAAGTATTCATTCATTTTTTTTATTTTAACATCAGGGTTCTGTTCCTATTTAAAGGATTAGAAGTTCTTAAGATTTCCCACGTAAGAATATGTACTAATGTGGTGGGTAGGGTACATCAACCCCGTATTTTTTCCTTTTTATTCGGTTTATACATGTAATATATAACGTAGCATTATTTGACAACCAAAGTAAATTATTGATTATTTCAGGCATTAAAAGATAAAATTTATTATAAGAAATGTCACATAAATTTCTTTTTCACCATCCAAATCAGCGTTATCCCTATACAATGCTTAATTGTATTCATTAGACACCAACGTTTTTAAAATTGTCAGTAAGATTTACTGACATGTTGCTCAGACCGACATCCACCCTTAAACATTTCCTGAATGATAGTATAACACCATGGTATAGCTCAATCTTTGCCTAATTTCTGGGTTACGACTTTCAAATTTTTTTGGTCTTGGCCCACGGACCATATATGCAACATCACGATACAAGTATTACCTTAACAATTTTATCTACCTTTCCTTGAATTATGCAAATTATTACAACATACTTAGTTCTGAATATTTTATATACCCATCCCTAATTACTAGCTATGTTGGGAAATAGTTATGGAATGTACCAAGTCCAATCGCTCCTCACATTTTTGTACCAACTGAAATGCTACTACAAAATATACAGATATATATAGTTCGAAATAAGATCTAAGCATGTATCGATTATATAGAAGATTTAAGCTTTTGTTCATATCAACAAAAAAAGAATACAAGAATTTTGAAAGGTGCAAATGGGGCATCTTTCCAGTATATATTAACCTAAAAGGAATCTATATCTGCAAGAATTGTAAATCGATATTATTTAGTTTTCTACACGTGTCACCTCGTTTTCATATTACTCTGTTTTCTATTTCATAGAAACAATTGTCTTTACTTGAAATCAGAACGAAAATTACGATTTGTGATACTAGGTTTTAGGTGATTTAACCCTTAACAGACAAATTATTCTCGAAGTTGTCTTTTCTCTAATGTTTCCTAATATAAAATAGCTTTGAGGAGCTCTACATACGTTTAAAGGTTTCATTACCAGCTTATCAGTAAGTTTAAAAGGGCGATTAGATTGTATACGTTGCTGAACACGATCAAATTATTTTAACCATTAAAATGTCCGAACGATAACATCATAAAACAGTTCGCATTGACCTCCATGGTTAACTGATTTGAGTTTATTACTGGGGACCATAAGCCGCTTTTCGTGGAATTGCACTCTGTGTATTATTGCACCACCGTATAAATACATCTGCGGAGGTCTATATATCATATTCATTCTGATACTTATAACATGTGTAAATGTTGAGTTCTGCTCAACCCAGGACTAGAGGGCGTGGACGGTAGCTTACCTCTACCGTTCAAGAACAGGCTTAATCAAGCGGAGCCTGCAACATTTTCGTAAATGTCGTGTTTGGCGGCCTGTGGTTTTCCACTTTTTCTATTTCCATATCTATAAGTTATCTTCTGGCATTGTTCTTTAAGAAATGCACATCTTCAGTTGCACTAAAGTATGCAAGGTTCAACCATATTTTAGGACATATCACCTGCTAACTCCACAAATCGAACAATTTCACTTTATTTGTATTTCAATCTATTACTCAGTTTGTCTTATGAGTAATTCGCTAATGTTTTCGGTGTTTTAAATATGATGGAATTTTTTTAATCTTAGAGATTTTTAAAGAACGGTAAATATTATGTAGGACAAGAAAGTGTAAGTAAAAGTTATTCTCGCCTTAGCTCACACAGTGGTAAGAAAAGGCAGGATAAATAAAATACAAAAATGCTCGTTTATATTTACAGTCTAATCTCCATGCACGTCATCTCTGAGGATTGACTACAGCCCGATAAAACAGACATTTTCTTCAGAAGATGATTTTATTCATACCATCGTTCTAGAGAGGTTTAAAAAACAAAATTAAGTGTGCTTACTTGAGTCTTTACTTTTCATCTGTGTTGACCTGAGATCACGCATCAGCTGAAGGTCTTCCTCAGTATCTGAAACATTTATTATTTATACTGTTCAACATGTATCTGTTATGTTTAGACGAATTTTAATGTTAAACACGGTCTCCAGTTCTCAAAATATTGCAGTCCGAAAGAAGATAGTTAACATATGGCTTGTGAAACATTTGACAGTAGAGGGAGAAAGTGGGTATATTTATATTTCTTAAAATACCTGATTAATACATACTTTTCAACTTTTCCTCTAACTGCTGTAATTCAATGTGACTCTGAAAAGGTAGTGTCATTTTTTTTTTATAATAAATAGAATTTATATAAGCCAGTATTGATCTTTTTCTTAATAAAATCTGTAAAAAGATCCGTTGGAAGCATAGAATGCAACTAAGTATATCTAAACATGTGATACAATATTTAAAAAGATTTTCAGTTTAAAATAGAAGGAAACGTGTTTAAAGTATTAAGATCTTTCATTAGGTAATCATCTTAACAAATAAACCTTTTGTATAATGATTAAGTCAAATATAAATGTCTTAACATTGATGTTTTTATTTTCATTATTTAACAAAGTTAGCATAAATGAAAATTCTCTCCATAATTATATTTCTTCATGGCTCTAATCTAAAATATAATTTAACGAAGCCTTATTTTCTATGCGTACCTGTTTTATTGCTTCTTGAACATTATCCGCTAATTCACTCATGGCATGCTCATGTAGTTCTCTTATCTCCTTTTTAAGATCTTCGGAAACGTGTACTTCGATCTGCTTGTCCCTTAACTGTATAAAAACAACAAGAAAGAAACAGATCTCATAGTTTACATATTATAAAACTGTCCCTCGTATATGATACAGGACCATGCAGAAAGCATGTTGAGGCATCTTGTTTTATTGAAAACGAGAAAATAACGACTAAATTTGTTATTTGGTCACGGTCCTATGTTTTACGCCCTCCAAACCGTACTTGGAATAAAATGAAGTCAAAGTTTACATGCACCATATTCCCAGATGTCAAAACTTAAAAATATGGCCATCTGTATCAGCATTATATATGTTTTATACAAGATGTAGTAATATTGTAATATTTTTTATATTTTTTTCATTTAGATTTTGTGTATTCCTTATTAAGAGACCCGGTTTATGAAAGTATAGTTTAAAACTCGCGCATGTGCGATTTGATAAATAGAAATTAATGTGCTTGCAGGTGACCGCACATGCCTTAGACAATGACCGAATGGGAATCTTGAGTTTTCCTCCATCATCAAAAGTTGGAAAAGTCGCCATATGACTAAATCATATTGTGCCGATTTGTCTTAAAATGGATATCTTGGAAGATCCCTTGATGGTATAAAAGAACACAGACATGTATTAGCAATGCTTATGGAATATATTTTCTAAGAAATAACTGCAAAATCATGCGGACGTAAAAATTTCAAATAATAAAGTTAAAGCGTGTTGCTCAATTCCGCTGAAAATAATTATAAAGTGAACTATACAGATGAGTAATCTCCTTTTGGTATTAGTTTCGCTAACGACTACAATAACCGATTTGATATCCAAGTTAATAATTATTATCTTATTGTAAATATTATGCTCTTACAAATTCATGCTATATAGAGATAAAGGTATTCACTATCTTTGTACAGTAATACTAATGTCAAATAGCGGATAATTTTGGATATGCTTGAGCGGTACTATCACAAAACATCTGATATTTAGAGTAATATAACCTTAATAAATTTAATTGGATATAGAAATGTTACAAAAGTTCTTTTTGTTAAGCGTGTCTTGCTTACGTAATAATCGGTCCTACTGATAGGCAAACGTAATTCGGTTTACTTCATGATAGTCTTACAGTAAGTAAATCGAACTACTCATATATATTCCATACCTGAAACCTTTATAATTAATGCACATTTAGTGGTTACCTTTTTGTAAGATGTTTATACTTATAATCCATTATATATTTTTGCATCATGTATTTAGAAGTTTGCGTCCGGTAAAACTTCCATGAAGGACACAATATATTATTCTTGCATAAAAATTACCTTTCTTTACTAAATCCGGGTATGTATAACAGGAGAAAAAAATCGCGTTTTAATAAAGCGATTCAAGTTCTGTTAATACAGCGCGGTGGTTCTAGTGCTAACACGCTTGATTGTCAATCCAGATGTCCGGGATTTAAAAAGCACTTGAAATTTCAGAGTTGCTTTTGAGAGTCTCCCACCTTACTTTGGGGACAGTACTGGTTCTTCCAAGAAAAAACGGCTCCGCGTGTATCTGTGCTATACACCGGGCACGTTAAAGAATCAGACTGTCTATTCGCAAAGAGCTAGGCTAAGTTGGCCAGAAAGGCCTGTGTCTAAACAAGATTCCTCGCTGTCTCTTCTGGAGGCTTTTTCTCGCTTTATTTCTCTATTTCATATAAATCTTGATTGCAGGTCAATACCTTCGTACTCATCCGCAAAATGAATAGAGGATATTTGTTTGTTTTAGTGTAAGATCGAAATATATTTCACCGAGTGACCACTATAATGCAATATTGTAAATTATGGTGTTCACGAGTTCACGATTTGTTTTATGTATTTTTAATGGTTTTAACAAAATTATATCCAGTTGTCCGCACAACGTCACGTGCATCGCATCATGATATCTTTGTAGAAATACTGTAAATAGTTCTATTATGTTTCCTGATTTCCTTTACATCTTATTATCATGACAGAATGTATATATTTATGATCATCTCAGTATTTCTAGACATCTATATCTTTACTGAAGTACAATGTATATTTTGCAAGGAATTCTCTATTATTTATAATTGATATTCTTCCGCATTCAAGTGTAGTTCCGTACCAATAAAAATAAAGATGATTGTTTGAATTAATGAAAATATCAATTTTATTTCACTGATAAATTTCAGTATTTCACAAAATAACTCATTTGCAAAATTACAATTTTTGAAGCACCGAATTATTAAGCGTTATGCAAAAATATGTTAAATGTCATGTTTCTAATACCGAGAAATAAAATGATAGTTTAAAATACATGCTTTTGTAGTGTTGTTGATTTGCGCCCCGGTTAAGGATATTTAAAACATGTTAACCGTTTCCAAGAACAACAGACTAGTAATTAATAATTGAACTGAAATCGTAACTTCAACGCCGATGAAAACAATACATTTAGTCTTCGCGTCATGTTTTTATGTCTTCGATCTTCCCTAGGGTTTACACAAAAACAAACGTGTATTACACTATAGCATTGCAAAAAGACAATTCCGATTCCGTTTAAAATGAAAATATATTGAATCAAGTCCTTTTTGCATTTTTGTTTGGTGCGCATACAATCATAGCTGGAGCTTTGGGTTGTCAAACTATTAATCATTTTGTATCTCCAACACCAAATGAAAACAAGAACAAAGATTGAAAGCTAGTACAGTCTTTGTGTTC
Source organism: Mercenaria mercenaria (assembly GCF_021730395.1). Taxonomy (NCBI): domain Eukaryota; kingdom Metazoa; phylum Mollusca; class Bivalvia; order Venerida; family Veneridae; genus Mercenaria; species Mercenaria mercenaria. The sequence continues at coordinate 65,769 of NW_026461717.1, read as the reverse complement.
AGAAAAACGTCGTTATGTTGATAGCGACCAGCAGAACTTTCAAATAAATCATCATTTACATACACGTTTGCAGATAATAAGCAGAAAACACAAGGTCAGTTATACAGCAAAGTCAATGTATCATCTCAGTAATATTATATTTAGTCGTGCAACAACATTTTTATCAATCGCTTGTCTTCACGTGCATCAAATAAAAAATACATTCATTCAGGTATCATCTAGCACTATATAAAGTAAAATGTCAGATATTTTAAACCTCCCTGTGGTTAATATAATATTACGATGCGATAGGATACACTGCTAAGTTTGACATTCTGTTCATTTATTAACCGTAATTTCATCAATCATTTTGAACTGTATAGATCATAATGCGGATAACTGGTTCAAAATATTAGAGCTCGCGGCTAAACTACTGTTATATATGGTCTGAAAATCAACCAATAAAATGTTTACTACCAACAGTAAGTTCTTTCTTTACTGGTAAAAAATAGGTTTTCGTCATTAGGTCGGAATTTATCTCGCATACCTTAATTCGTCTACCACCTCTGATTTATAAAGATAACTGTGTAATGGATAAATTTGTTGCTGAATATAACAAACCTTTTCCAAACTAACTCACATTATTTGCTTTATTTACACTTTCACAAGTGGTTTGTTAAACTTATACGGACTATTAACCTTCGATACCACAGACCTATATGAAATAAAGGTCATGTTTCTATTAACTAGATGCCCACGGGATACATGTCGAGCCCACCAGCTGTCAAAAGGACTGCGAGTTGCACACGACACTCTGTCTCATTGATGCAAACATTTATGCCAAATAGAAAAAAAGATTGCAAAAAGTTACAATATAAGTTATTTATAATAACAACAAAGGGAAGTAAATCTTAAAAAAACAACTATTTAAGTCCACACAAAAATCCTTACCAGTAGAAATAGGTCAAAATACACCTCGAAATTGGACGTAACATGCATGTTGTACTACAGAAAAGTGGTCTTTATTTTTCCCTACTTCCAGTAATAAAATAGTCAAAATATAAGCTATTTAAAGTAAAAACAAAGGGAAGTAATTCTAGGTTCTTGCGCATGACACTTCGGCTCATGATGGTGAACGATTGGGCCAAGTTACATCAAAATCCTCCCATGCATGAAGAAGAAAATTCTCCAGACAAAGTTATTATTCTTGTATCCTTTGACCTCTAAGTGTGACATTGACCATATATCTAAGGACGTGGTTCTTGCGCATGACACTCTGCTTTATGATGGTAAACAATATTGCCAAGTTACATCAAAATCCCTCCATGCATGAAGAAGAAATGCTCCTGACAAAGAATTGAATTTGAAATTTGACCTCTAAATGTGACCTTGACCTTTAAGATAGGAACCTGGGGTTTGCGCACGACACTCCGTCTTACTGAGGTTAACATTCAAGCCAAATATAACCAAGACTGCTCCATGCATGTCAAAGTTATGGTCCGGACAAACAAATCCGGACGGACGCACGGAGGGACGCACGCACGGATGCACACACGCACGCACATACACCGAACAGCCATTTGGATGACTATGTCTTCGCTTCCGCAAGCGGGCTCGACAAAAACTGCTTTCTGGTAAACTTACCTCATTCAAGTTTTTAATTGCCTCTTGAACATCTCGTTGATCGGACAATGGGGTTCTTCCATTACTTAGGTCTCTGATCTCAAGTGCATTTATGAACAAGTCTATATAATCACGGAGTTGACCTTCAGACAGCTCATAGTTCGCATTGTGAAGAATATCATTACGTGCTTCCCTCGCCTACAACAATATTAGTTGCAGACAGATGAATGGATTCATAATTGACATTAATATTTCGAAACTATTGATTGCGTCGTAATAATGTGTATTTGACATTTTATGTCAGTGTAGGATCGTCAAAAATACTCTTTTGGAATACACGGGAAGATATATTGAAATGATATACATCAATATGAATCAGTCCGATTCACGAGCTATAATTATAATACAAAATACAAATACCTTTTACCGTTACATACACTTGTACATGTTCTCACATTTCCATACGGATTGTTGTTTTGGAAGATGCAGTGCAATCAAGCGAAATAAAAACAAACTCGGTTTTATAGAGTCTATTTATGCGAGGTAATGAAAAATGCAACAACCCTCTAGCCCCCTTGCTTTACCGCAACCATAGATTGAATGGACTCTATAATCCCAAATGATCGGAAAAAAGAACAATACTGAATCAAATTGCGGGTGGTGTTTTACTGCCTCCTCCACTTTTAGGGTGCTGTTGGGATTGGTAAATAAATCTTTAGGAAGATTATTTGGAAACATAGAACACAACCAAGTAAACAAAATGCATATTCAGCTGAGTAATATGTATATTAAGATGTAATGTCATGCGATGTCACGCCATGACATGTTTCAATTTAGAACACCATATTAACAGTTATATTTCGAATTATAGTACATATTAATTTACATTAACCTGTTTAAATAAATCTGTTTCACCATTTATTTCGACGTCACCGAGACTTCTGTGGAAGAAGGTGTTGTTGATGAATATGCTCAGCAATCCTGCACAGTCAACATCTTTCGCTGACGTTTTGCCTTTGTAGCCAGTAGTACCGATATAACATGTAGCAATGCTCCAAGGATCACTGCTCCACTTTTGTATGTCCGTGTTTTTTAGTAATGGATCGTTGAATCGATGATCATAAAGTATTTGATCATGGAATGTACTACAAAATCCTCCACTAGGACAAATTTTCCTCTTCTTTGGGCTCTTCGAACAAAGACACTTTGATTTATTTGGACAATTCTTCTTTGCGTGCGATGGGAGAAGCAATTCTTCTGTACAGTTTGTACAGATGTTTGCAGAGGTCGGAAGCCGTGCCACCATTTCACAGTGATGTTTATTTACAGTAGTATCGGAAAACCTCTCTAGACCAATTTTCAAATATTTCAGACCAAGTGCACCTCTGATCCAGTTTCTATACAGTTCTTCTGTTAGTTGTTTTTTGTGCGAAAAATTAAGGTTGCCTGAAAGATAAATTAAGAATATGAGTACTAAGGGAGAGGAAGTATGATGTTTTTAGTTTAACTGAGACATTATTTGAAAACAATCTTGTGCCTTGTCAACAAGGTAGATTCAAATTAATTGAACTGTTACAATAGCAGTTTAATAAACTTAGTGTAATTAGATTCTTTAGGTGCTAAAGTTTTATACAGGTTTCATATTGAAAGAAGAAGGAAATATCGGGTTTTTTGACGGTACAATGTCATTATTTTTATGACCTAAATGGAATGTTATGGCGAGTAACGAATCGCGTAAAATACATCCTACTTTCGATTTCAAATGCATATATAATCCCCATTTTTCATGTCAAGATGCCATTTGCTAACTTAAAGAGCTGCAAAATTAGCTCAAGGCTCAACCCTCCGCAGAGAATATTGAGAAATGGAGGAAACGTTTGATTATCCAGGTTAGGAATGTCATACAGAAAACACTATACATGTATCAAAACGTGACAGCAGAACATATTTGTCACGGTGCCATGATGGATACCGCCGACAGTATGAGCAATCGGTGATTATCAATATTTAGTTTTGAAACATACTAGCTCATATTTTCTATATATTACAATAATATGGTATTTCCATTTACGACTATATGCAATTAACAAGTACATGTAGTTAATAGACGATTGAAATTTATCAACTGTACACATTTACATAACACAATGATATTAACATCTGAGAAAATACCTGTTTCACGATAAGTATATCATTATGATTACCTTTAATTGTCAATTGTACACTTGATGTGTTATCAGCAAAGTCAACTGTGTAATCACCCTCATCTTGAAACTTTGCATTCCGGACTGACAGTTTGTGTTCTAAGTCATCTACGGAAACAACTCGTCTATTACATGGTTTAATCACTTGGCTGTTATGTCGCCAGACAACGTTATTTGTGTGTCGGTTGACCTCGCACATTAAAACAACATCCATATTCTCTCTGACATCTGCTTCTGCTGTAGCTACATGCAGACTCTTGGTTATTTTCAATGGTTTATCTGCGTAGTATATTGCAATTTATACTAACATACGTCAAACAAAAATGAAATTATAATGATAATATAGGTATGACGGAATGATCATTTTTACGTCTTTTACGTCATCGCGTTTGATATAACATGAAACTCTAGATATGTTTGAGTGTTCCATTGCTTTTTAACAAACAAGAAATATATATGCTTATTTTCATTATGAACATTGCTACATTTTACAAATATGAACAAGGCTTTAACAACAGTTGTCTATTTTGCAGGATAATTATACATTTTATTCACAATGTCTTGCCGCACTTTTGTTTGAAGAAGGATTTAAAACTACAAGAAGTAGATATATAGTAGCAGATAAAACCAAAAAGTGCATTCCTAAATTTTATAGAAATAAAAGGTAGCCGGTTATTATAGTACTGTTGCAGTGTTAGAGCAAAGTACTGCAAGGACTTATATGACCTAAAAGAGCGAATATCTCTCAACTAACAATCAATTAACAAGACACACATGCACTTTCCTTACACAATCAGAAACTTTTACCTGAAATTTTCAGGAATGCGGATGTTGAAGAGTCACCACATGTACAAGAATAATGCCCTGCATCTGCCAACTTTGCATTTGAAATTGCTAGCCAGTGGGCGCATTCTTTGTTAACTAAAATTACGGTGTCTGTTTCTTCTACTGGTTTGTAATCATGTCGCCACGTGACTGCTTTCTCAGAAGCATTGAGTCGGCACGTTAGAATTGCTGGTTCGCCGAGAAAGACACATCTGTCCTGAAGCATTTCTGTAAATACTGGATTGTCTGAAATACAAAATATAATCATAATTTTATAATGTATTATGTTATTCAGTTCTCAGTACACGTGTGTTTTAAATCTGCATACTCCCGAAAACGAATCATTAAACTCTTTAAAATATTCACTATATCATTTTTTTGTTAGAGCGTAAATAAGTGTTTGTATTTCTTATATAGTTTTGTAAATCATAAGAATTTCAGTATGATTATTTTATTGTTGTGTTTAACAGGAATTTGGCTAGAGAAACTGCTTAAACACATGTAACATTTTGACCATAGAAAAACTGAATTGTTTTGTTTTCTAGTTTATAATGTTACTTAGTGTGAAAAATCCGAGAGATCTAGGAGATGCTACTAATATTAACTAATATAACTAATATAACTCTGTTATGTTTTCATTGTTCTATATAGGATCTGAACGTTATTCTAATCTTATATACTGGTTGTCATAAAGACTTGACAAACCGCTGGTCGGTGGACTGTGTAAGGTGAAACTAAAGCGAGAATCCATAGATACTAAATCGGTTGCAAATCACAGGCAAAGCCTACAGACTGTCTCATTATTGGTATGCGGATGTGCCATCTTTAAACCCAGTATTGCATACCGTTCCTTGTATCAGATTTATCGCATGTATGGCTACGTATTGAGTACTGAAGAAAAGAATATTTAGTTATAACACATCCATATATTTTAACCATATATGAGTATTTAGATAAGCAAAACAGATACAGGTATTTAGAACAGTCAGGTTCCATTATGTTGACAATGAATGTTTCATGTACCTACTCCAATCTGGCCAATGCTTATACGTGTATGTTAATAAAACAACAAAGTAAGATTTTTGTAAAAGGCCCGTCAGTGGCAATTCAGTGTGCTACTGTTCAACACAACAGAGAGTGAAAGATCTGAGACAATCACCTTATTCTGATCAGTATCCGTATTAAAGGTAAATGCACTTTTGGGCAAATTAATAAAAACAATAACAATTACTATAATAGCAATTTGTGACAGGAATTTATATTTTGATTCCGATGATTTTCTGCAAAAAGCGGCATTCCTATATTTTTCACAGAGCTAGCCTGATAAACAGTTAGAACAGGTCATATACCGCGGCTAAAAATTCACAGCAAACGACACTCATTTAGACGAATTTTCTTTTGCTAAATGCGACAGGGTAGCTGGTTCTCAGTTTTCCAATTGCTTATTGGACTGAGAACAAGTTATCAAATACTCCGTTGTCCTCAAAAGCAAAAAGAAGTTTTAAACAATGCTCCTGACGTAATATGGACCCGTTTAATAAAGTCGGTGATGAATGGCAATATATCAAAAAAGACTTGGCGACGTTTCCATTCAACACGAATAGCAATTTTTCTTTAAGAAATAATCTTGTGATACACTTTAAATACACAGTTGCATTGTTTGCTGTAAATTAATGGTAGTATTGTATAGTTTGCCGAGTATATCACTCATAAACATTCATTATGCAATCTATACGATTTGGTGTTATTACATAGCTAGGAAATATGTTCCGATTCTTGGTGCTTATTCCTATTGCGGATCAAATAAGTTCGTCCGAACAGAATATTTGTCGTTCAGTCCAGGAACAAGTATAATTTTTTTTCCTGTGTATTTTAACAATAGGAGGGTATCACGGTACCGTTTCATTTTCGAAAACATTAATTGAGTCAGTCCTTAATACGATGGTAGAAAGAAGACAGGATTCGTTGATTGTTTGATTTCTTACATACTTATATACTTACCGTCACTTTTAGCGATAAAACAATATCCATATTCTGGCGGTATAGTTACCTTTTAAGGCCAATGTTGTACTTGATGCGACATCTCTGAAGTCAACTGTATATTCACCATTATCTTCAAACTTGGCATTCCTGATGGTCAGTTTGTGTTCTAGTTCCTGCACCGATACATGATGTCTAGTGTGTTGTTTAATATCTCTGCCGTTATGTCGCCAGACAACTTTATTCGTGGGTAGACTAACCGTACAAATCAGAACAATATCCATATTCTCTCTGACATCTTCCTTCACTGTTGCTACATGTAAAGCCTTGTCTATCAATATAGTTTTTCCTGTTTTCAATGAATTACACGTAATATCTAAACGGTATCTATTATACAACAAGATAAATGTCATATGGAACTATTGTCTATGATTTGTATCTCTTAGCAATGAAATCGCATTTTTGTTCGGGTCTTCGGTGCTAAATATCAATTGAGCAAATAGAAATACTTTCTTTGTAGCACTCTTTCATATAGTAGAGTAAGTACACAACGCGCGGGAAATTAAACTCCGTAAGTAGAAGTGACATTATGACGTTTCATTGACGCACAATAACAAAGTTACACTTTAGTTTTATCGTTTGTAGCGCAACGGTATGTTCTTACCGCAAAATAACGTATTTTGAATCGAGCAATATCATATAATGAACGGAGAGAAACTATCAAGGTGCACAGCACGAGAGTTATCTGGCATGGGGCTGCAAGATGGGTTTTGATGGCATGGGTATAAGCACCGAAAACGCCAGTCCGGTGTCACACCGTGCACGAAACGTTATTCGGCAAGTCCAGTTACCGCCCAGTGCACACGTGCCCTCTGGACGGATATTTCGGTCCGATTTGTAAACACATGACAGATATTATTAGTACAGATTCTTTAGGGACTTGTATTTTCTTGAGAATTCTAGACGTCACTTTCTTGCGCATCGAACTGACGTTTTCTTCCATTTTACCCATGACCACCCATCTGGCATCCCATACCAAATGACTCTCATAATAATGCGACAATAAAAGACCTATGCAAAGATTGTATATTGTTTATGTAAAATGCGATAAAAGACATATACCTTAAGTCTATTAAAATATATTTCTCAGTTTAAATTAAATTATTTTTTGGGGGGTTGGGGGTGGGGGTGGCATAACGTTACGTTACCAACGATAAAACTAAATCGAAACTGTGTTGCTGTGCGTCACTGAAACGTCAATATGTCTGTTTAAGGACGTTAAATTAGGAAACCGTAAGAAAGAGTACCACAAATAAAATATTTCGTTTGGCTTTTTATTCTAAAATTTGGTAAAACGCGGTATGTGATAAAAGTAATCTGCCACTGATTGTACATGCAAATGAGAATATCCAGCTCTCGGGTAATTGGTTTGCGGTAACTCGGCAGAGCCTCGTTAGGGCTAAAAGCCTAAAACATCTACCCTCGAACCGCATATTCCCGTCTACATATGCAACCAATGACATATTATTATAATCATAATTGATACTTGTGGAGAAATGTTTGTGTTTTCTACTTGAACAGATTCTAGAAGAAATCATGTTTGCTTTAGAAGATTCGCCGCTGAAGAAATACTAATAGAGGCATGGCCATAATTTCAACAAATTTGGATTAAAGCACCAACCATCTGCCTCGTTTTCTTCGTCTTTGTCGCAAGTTTCGTCCGTATCGCCATGTATGTTTGGAGCTACTTTGTCTTGCATGACCATCTGAAGATGCAGTTTGACATCATTTGTCTGTTTTATTCTTTGTATTAGATCTAAACGAACTCTAATATGTTCTGATTTAAATGAATGAATCATTCGAGTGCATTCAAATGTTCTTTTCTTGTCATGGATACCCTTGATAAGCTCTAGCAATGCCAAATGTAACGGAACCCATTTTTCCTCAAATGTTTTGTAGTTGATTGAAGCAGAGTGGGCATCATTTTCTAAGTCATTCCTTTGGTCTTTTATGACTTTTATTGCTTCAAGCTCAACAGTAGCTAAATGTGATTCAAATAAGACCAGTACTATAGTACAAAGCACGAGTATGTCCAAAGAATCAATGTCTGTATTGACCTCTTCACCTTTAAACAACTGACGAAATTCTGCATTGTGATACTTGTTGAATGTGTCTTTGCGCTCAGCTAATAGATAAGCTAGGCTTTTACCGCGTTTACTGACTTCTCTTTCTATAATGGCCTTTAAAGATTCAGGAGCAGCTTGTTCCAATAGTAAAAGATGTCTCAAATAAAGTTCATGGCCTCTTGTTATATCCTCTTCGCTCTGTAAGAAATTCGTGGAAATGACTGCAATTTCGTTACTACAGCCTCAATATTGAAATAAAAGCCATGCTGGACATTGCAATATCCGACCGAAGCAAAGAGCTTGCGTAAAAAGTGCCAAAACAAGAGCAAATCATTTGTAAAAACAAATCATATGCATATAAGTAAGAGGAGCTTATCAGTGTAAAGAATTCTCTCCATTTTATTTCGATGTATGCTCCAAAGACGGGGAAATAAATAATACGATTAATTCTGTAACGACTGGCGAAAGGGTTTTGGTTCCTGAATGCTACATTTTCTCTGACAGACGCACGTACGGAACCTAGGTTTAAATTGTTTTATTGTTGGGGACTGAACTCTATTTAATGAGTTATCAAATTGTCAAAACTGTGTTAAAAATCATCTCCGAATAAAGACCACAACTACAAAAGCTGCTTGTAAAGCACGAATTTCTCTTCCCATTTACCTATAATAAGTGTGAATTTATCTGTGTCGAGAGACAAACTGTCAAGAACAGACCACTATTTTGACTGCAAATTACTGGATGTCGAATTTCACATCAAAATTATACCTACATGTATATCCAACCACTATAGTTCATAAATAAGTTATATTATCGGATAATTTTATTCATTTCTCAAGCTAATTTCGTAATAAAACCCAGTAGAACTTTAATATTATTATATTATAACTAATTTTAATATTCTCCCCCATTATGTTTTCTGTGTTTTATTTGAAAAACTTTCTTTGAGGTTACAAAAATCTAAATTGAACCGGAATAAAACAAAAAGAGACACGGATAAAAAAATTTACCATTGCCGTCTTTTTCTTCAGTAAGCTACCATCAGAAGTTTCATCATACAGTGTCGTGACCTGTAACATATATGATAGAATATTGACATTATAGGTATTCTTCTCTCTATATAAAAACAATTGTCTGGTTAAAGATGCATATCTATCAGCGGCAGGTGACACATTTTACTAATATTTAGGGGACATTTAAGTTTTTCGTCAGATTTACTTTTTAATTTTCATCGAATGGTATGAAAATAAAATACTTTATGAATGCTGTAGCATTGAGGAAATATGATGTTTTCGTAACATATTGCAAACTCTTTTAACCTCTATCAAATGTTTTCACATTGTGTAGAAAAATTAAAAAAATAAAAAATTACACTAAGTAACAAAAAGAAACGTAGTTACAACTTTTAATATATGACATAAAGGTTTTCCTAGGGGTCAGATATGAATTCGTTAGATAAAAATAATATCGTGTGATATTATGCATATCTCTTAATTACAATACTGGAAAACAAAAATTCATTAAATAATGGTCTACAGAAAACAATAAAAAAGATCAACTAATAGAAAACAGGTATCCCCCAAAGAAGCACTTGTTCAAAACAAGCCGACGTCGAAAATGCACGGAAGCATCATTATGTTCTGTGGCACTTACAAGCACACGCAGACTACTCAAAGTATAAACTTTTATCTTCCACCAAGTTAATGCACCAAACATTTTAATCACTCTAGATACAGGACATGCCTCGGGCTAACGGATGTTGCTATATCCCTAAGACTAAACGCTGGTTAAGTTTGAATTATTACACCAGCTCAAGGTGACTGTCCAAACAATAACATCTAGATAGCACTCGGCATACCTTTATTATAAATGTGGCCTAGTACCACAAAAATTGCATTTAGTAAGAAATTAATTTCATTTACAATATACTTATACATGGTATGTTTTTCCCTAATGAGGTAAGAGAGTGGCTTCCATTATTTTAACTGGGGACCATACGCCACATGGAATAGCCGTATGAACACAATACAGAGGCTAACACCAATTCTCGATAAGGTATTAGGTACTTTTTAGGAATGGTCAAAACTTAGCGCCAGCATTAAATCGCCTCTGTTGCATGTACAATATTGTGACTAAAGGTTAGCGTTAGCTTTAACATAGGTTTAATAGAGTACATGCAGTGCCTGCGTACGTTCAATGTGGGGGTGTGGAAACGCTAAATGATACAACTTCGCTATATGATACAACTGACGTTAAATGATACAAAACTGACGCCAAATGATACAACCAACGCTAAATGATACAAAATCGAGTCTCGCTATAAGATACAAAACTAACGCTAAACGATACAACATTTTTAGGCTCGCTAAAAGCTACAAACCGTTGACGCTAAAAGATACAAACTTTCTTTAGGAGTTACTGTATATGGAGAATTTCTACATTTGTTGACGATTTCACGAAATTATTATCTTATTTAAAGCAGGACTTGTCACACGAAAATTTAAATATAGTTTTATACGTTTCCTGTTAAATAAACATATACATGATCCCAATTGTATTTTCCTGGAGTGCTTGCCAGCGTATATAAATGAAGAACAGAGTGGCATATATCCGATCTTTATATAATCTCTACGCCGTTATTTTTACTTTTTAGTTGTATAAATTGGAATCAGTGGTACATTTGTAATGTTAAAAGTCAAACTGAGTTTCAAACGTATTCCTGCCGTAGTAAATATGCAAAATGAATACAAATTGAAATAAATATGTTATAATTATTTTATGTTATTGACACTGTTATGACAACAATTCAACCTTATTTTTAGTTTTGCAAATTACCCGCTACGATTATATATTTTTGTTTTACATGGTTTTAATAATTCAGCTGCGATTTTAAATTTGCACGCCGAAATGTCCGCATGGTACTGCCTACTGTCACTGTACTTTCAAAGTTTGCTGTTTGACATTCCAGATAATGAAATAGTCTAATAGTGTATTTATGTAAAGGGTAGTTGGAAACATTAAAAGAAAGAATACAATTTGCTTTTTTATGATTATACATTAAGATATACATGTATTTATCGATTATCGTTGTGCAGTTACAGAAGTATCACTCATGGAAGAATCGATACAAAATGAACGCGATGTAGTACAGCACGTCTAACATTGAAACGTGCAAGAAGACTCATTTTCTACCTAGGGTGCTTTCCAGGCCCGGATCCAGAAATATTTGATTAATGGTACCAGCTTATCATCGACAAGGTGCATAGAGTGGAGTTTATACGGGAAGAGGTACCCCCAACTTCCGTCCTAAAAAGTTTTGAAATAAAGATATGAACTGTGCGCATTTTGAGTGCAACTTTGATGAGTACGAGTACAGTTCACCTCTCAGCCGACTGAGGGGAGTGGGTGGGCACGGGCACTCTGAACCGGCCCTGGAACCAAGCCTGTTTTCAATAATTGCCTTCTACGCGCTTGTTTACTATACACTAGCCGATATGCAATAACATTGTTCCTGTTTCTACTCTTTGATTAGATGCACTTTCGTATTTAGTTTATATAATACAGATGGCTCATCAAGTTCAACAAAATTATACATATTAGCACGTGATGTGCGCTTGTAATTATGTTTTTACTGAACTAAAATATCATTCGCGAATTAACTACTTAAGCGTGAAAGTATTTTTTACCTTCGGCAACACTGCCCCACGCCTACGCTTGTAGCACAAATGCTTCTCATCTTTATTACTTTTTCTTTTCTTGCTTGCATACTATCGGGGGATAGTGAAGTTAGACGACTTTTCGGACGCCAGCATACAACCACAAAACCCGTAGCTTGTTCATTCGGCATGACATCGGGTTATCGGTTTCTCCTGTACTTAGTAGGTATTTCGTAGTCCCTTGTAAATCGTACATAACCCTTGTCATGCCATGTTATCGCCCTTGCTCAAAGTTTTCGCTTCTTCTCAGCTCACTTCTAATTTTTGCAAACTTTTGCAACATTCAGTACTTATGCTCTACAAAATCCAATATTCTTGTCTCATGTAATGCAGCGCTACTCATCAGATTTCCACATCGGCTCCTGACCACGGGAAAAAAATTCCGATCAAATACGCAATTTAGCATTACAGCAGGTGTTTGTATTTTCACTATTACATTTACCACGTGGATTTATTTGCTCTTAGTAGTTGCTGGGGACGTTCATCCAAATCCGGGACCAACATCAATAGCTTCATCTTCCGAAACCAATTCTAGCGATGATTCGCTCATGGAAATTCTCAAAGTGCCAAATCATCTATCGGTAATCCATTATAACGTCCAAAGCCTGCAACATAAGGTTGACCTACTAGCAGCTGACCTGAGCTCTTTTGATGTATTGACCTTTTCTGAAACCTGGTTAAATGACTCTATTTCCACTGACGAAATACTGTTCCCAGGTTTTCACAAGCCAGTTCGTAAAGACCGTCTTGGCGACAGCCACGGCGGGGTAATAGCATATGTAAAAGATCATATAAACTTCTTCAGAAGACAGGACCTAGAGATTCTCAATGTTGAATGCATCTGGTTGGAACTGAGACTGTGTAACACTAAAAAGGCATTAATTGGCATATTTTATCGTCCACCGAACTCAAATGTCAACTACCTTACTCTCATTGAAAACTCTATTGGACTTGCTGTTGATACAGGAATTAGAGATATTATTATTACAGGCGATTTTAATCTGAACACACAGGTCGATAGTAGTTATAGGAAAATTGACTCGCTGTGTCAAGAGTTCGGACTGAATCAGTGCATTGAAGAACCGACAAATTTCACAGAACACTCTTCTACTATCATTGATCTTCTCTTTGTTTCTAACAAGTCTTCACTAATTCTTTCGGGTGTCGGCGACCCTTTCCTTCAACAAAATGTTCGATACCACTGCCCGATCTATGGATTGTTCAAGTTCCGTAAACCTACTTCACAAAATCTCCAGCGACATATTTGGAGATACAAGGACGCCGATTTCGACCTGTTGAGACGGAAAATTGCAGAAGCTGATTGGAACGGTCTGAAAAACGATGATGTAAACGTGTATGCTTCCAATGTCACGTCCGCTATTGTTGACATATCTCACCAGTGTATCCCGAATAAGAAAATTTCTATCAACCCCCGAGAACCTCCCTGGATGAATATGGACATCAAACGTAAAATTAGACAGAGGAAACGCGCTTACCGAAAGGCTAAATTTTCAAACTCAAACGCCCATTGGACAAAATTTCGAGAACTCCGCAATGGTGTTGTAGGTCTCATACGTCTTCACAAAAACTTATACTACGAATCTCTTGCCTCAAAACTAAAGACTAGTAATCTTTCATCTCGTGATTGGTGGAGAATTCTTAAATCTTTCATATCTCCTTCTATGCCCTCATCAATACCACCTCTTTATGACCCAGTCTCAGGCCAGTTAGTTTTTGACGACCAGGAAAAGGCCAACGTTCTGAACCAATTCTTTGCCCAACAATCCCAAATCGATGACTCAAACAGCCAGCTGCCAGTTATACCAACTGAAGAGCCTGAACAGATTCTGGACTCAATTATAATACACCCCTCGGAAGTTATCGATGCTATCAAGTGCTTAGATGTAGCCAAAGCGTCTGGTCCTGACGGAATTAGCAACCGAGTTCTTGTCGAAGCTTGTGATCAGCTTTCCACCCCCCTCTGCGATCTCTTCAATGCCTCTTTGAGCTCTTCGACAATGCCCTCAGTGTGGAAACTGTCGAATGTGTGTGCCATATTTAAAAAAGGTGACCCATCTTTACCATCCAACTATCGCCCCATTTCACTTCTTGATACTATTGAGAAAGTCTTCGAAAAAATCATATTCAAACATCTGTTTAATTTCTTCCATGACACTAATTTCTTTACTTGTTGCCAATCTGGTTTCATGCCAGGTGACTCTACTGCGAATCAATTGGCCTATCTCTACAATACATTTTGCAGTGCTCTCGATAAAGGACTAGAAGTCAGGGTTATATTTTTTTGATATTAGCAAGGCTTTTGATAAGGTTTGGCATCGCGGTCTTCTCTACAAGCTTGAGCGCGCGGGTATCCGTGGAAATCTACTGCGTTGGTTCTCCAACTATCTTTCTAACAGGTGTCAACGGGTCGTTATTCCTAGAGCGTCCTCAAGCATCGCTAAAATACAAGCCGGTGTCCCTCAAGGGTCCACTATTGGTCCCTTAGGTTTCCTTGTATATATCAATGACAGTGTCACTGATATCGAATCTAATATAAACCTTTTCGCAGACGACACCAGTCTGTTTATGATCGTAGAATCCCCTCTTGCGACCGCTACTCAGCTACAATCTGACGTAAACAGGATTACGGAATGGGCCGACACATGTCTTGTCAATTTTAATCCAGCAAAATCAGAATCTCTTGTCATCTCTCGTAAAAGGATGAAACCCTTTCATCCCTCCATCAGCATGACCAATTCTACAATCCCCTCCGTCGACAGTCACAAACATCTCGGGGTAGTGATTTCCAATGATTGCAAATGGCATCAACAGATTGATTTGATCAAAGCTAAGGCCTGGACCAGAATCAACATCATGAAACGATTGAGATACCTTTTAGATAGAAAATCACTCGAAGTCATTTACCTTTCGTTCATTCGCCCAATAATGGAATATGCAGATGTAGTTTGGGACAACTGTAGCCAATACGAAAAAGATGATCTGGAGAAAATTCAAAACGAGGCTGCCCGTATTGTTACTGGTTGCACCAAACTATGCTCAATTCGTAACTTACAGCAAGAAACTGGATGGGAGGCCCCTGTGGGAAAGGCGACACAAACATAAACTTGTTCTTTTCTTTAAGATGGTAAATGGACTTGTTCCTGACTACTTGTGGTCCCTTGTTCCGGATACGGTAGGTCAGGCTACACAAATGAGGCTGAGAAATGATGCCGATCTTCTCAATATCCGTGGTAGAACTGTCCAATACATTAATTCCTTTCTCCCCTCTGCAATTGACAGCTGGAATGCTCTACCCAACGAGGCCAAAGAGATCAGACATTTAGACTCCTTCAAGTCCTACCTAAACACTAATAAACCCAAACCCAACTCACTGTTAATTATGGTGCCCGGCGAGCACAGGTTCTTCATACTCGTCTTAGAACTGACTGTAGCGGTCTCAACCAAGATTTATTCTCAAAAAACATTATTCATTCGCCTCTCTGCGCATGTGGTGCCATTGAAACTACATACTATTACCTATGCCTTTGTCCCAACTTCTCCGATATCAGAATAGAACTCTTTGACAGCATAAGACCTCTAGCGGACATCACGCTCAAGAATCTTCTCTACGGCGATGATAACTTAAGCTTGCAACAAAACAAGTTGATATTTGACGCTGTACATCGCTTCATTATAGCATCAAGGCGATTTGACAACAGTTAGTATGCCAAGTATGTTCGGCCTGATAAGTCACTCGACTTTAATGCCTGCCATTATTGTATGTAATTTATCTGTAAGGAGAGGAACTATTTTAGTTAATTCTATCGTTCCAATCCTTTTCCTATTGTGTGTAGTCATGTCAGTTGTCATTCTTAAATGTACATTACGAAATAAATATGTTTAAACTAATAATTACCTTCTTTTATGAGATAGTAGCCTGGCTCCCTGGCTGCATGGTTATTTTTTATATAAATACAGGAAACATTTTATTAGAAAATTTTAAGCCTCTAAAATAGCACAATTTTATCTGATGGCTGAACCATACAGCCTGGTGAAAGTTTGCCAATGTAACCCTAGATTAACCCTGTGAACTGTTAACTACTGAGAACCCTATCAATTGTAAAGTAATTAACTATCCAATGTAATGACAAGTTCTCCTTAATTACCAATTTGATAAGGGTCATTTGAGAAAATATCAATTGTTATTTTCTAGAAGAGTATGATCTTGAGACCATCCATGATTCAACAGTTTACTAGTAAATGTAAGTGTGAAATATTGTATGTGGATAATTATTTGGAGGTGACATAAACTCAAGATCTTTTTTATGAATTTTTAGATTTTATTAAATGTTAAATAAGGAAACACCAGCTGCAGAAAGTGTTTACTGTTATGGTAAAATTAACCTGTACATAAAAAAGTTCAAAATGTATTTTTATGTGGAGAAATGAAAGAAAACAGAAAAGAAAGCACTTCTTTAATGAAAAAACAGACTTGTACTGGTACATAACTGACCGACTGTTGGGTAATAATATTGTTTCACTGGAGAAAAGTTTGTATTTTAAATGATTTTTTTATTAAACAAAGAAAAAAAGGTGCTGGTGAGCTTAAAAGTGCTTAGCGCCTTGAAATCTGTTTTTGTCGTCAGTGAGGCCAGTTCTAGATGACACCAAGTCAGTAGATTATTTTCACTTTTAAAGGAGTTCATAGTTTAAAGTTCTAAGGTTAATGAAATTTTACACAAAGCTTTAAATCAGTTCTGTGATGAACTGTGAAATCAGTTCTGTGATGAACTGTGTATTATAAAGCGTTTAAATTATAAATATTGTTAATAATATTTTTTTTTGGTCTGTGTGTTTGGGCGTTATTCTTAAGGGATTAGAAGCGTAATAGAGTACCTCCTTTTTGAAGAGTATTCAATTTCTACCATAAACCTACTTTTACTGCAATTCTACCTCCGTTTTGAAGAGTATTTAATTTCTACCATAAATCTACTTTTACTGCAATTCTTAGGTGGGTGTGGGTTCAAGCCCTACTGGGACCGAATTTTTTCCCCTTATTTTCCTTTTTTGTAGTAAGTTTTTACTTCTTTCAAGACATATAATTGATGTATTGTACAAAAATGGAGAGAAAAAATTAATTTGATAAGCGATTTCAAGCTGTTCAAAGTGAATTTACTACTTAAACAGAAGGGGCAGAGTTACACATCTTTAAAAATATTGCGTTACATGCGGTAAAAGTTCTCTATTTTGCTTTCACTCTCTAGATTACATATCGTGGAAGAAATTTAGGTAGGTTTTACGTCTGTCCCAAGGTTATTTTTAGCTCACCTGTCACATAGTGACAAGGTGAGCTTTTGTGATCACCCGTCGTCCATCGTCAGTCCGTCCGTCCGTACGTCCGTCAACAATTTCTTGTCTGCACGATAGTGGTTTCATTTATGATTTTATTTTTCCCAAACTTGCAAAAAACTTGTATCACCATAAGATCACGGTTCCTTTCTTGAACTGGCCAGATCCCATTATGGGTTCCAGAGTTATGGCCCCTGAAAGGGACAGAATTAGCTATTTTGACCTTGTCTGCACAATAGCAGCTTCATTTAATATTTGATTTTAACCAAACTTGCACACAACTTGTATCACCATAAGATCTCGGTTCTTTTCTTGAACTGGCCAGATTCCATCATGGGTTCCAGAGTGATGGCCCCTGAAAGGGCCAGAATTAGATATTTTGACCTTGTCTGCACAATAGCAGCTTCATTTATGATTTTATTTTTCCCAAACTTGCCAAAAACTTGTATCACCATAAGATCACGGTTCCTTTCTTGAACTGGCCAGATCCCTTAATGGGTTCCAGAGTTATTGCCCCTGAAAGGGCCAAAATTAGCTATTTTGACCTTGTCTGCACAATAGCTGCTTCATTTATGATTTGATTTTAACCAAACTTGCACACAACTTGTATCACCACAAGTTCTTGCTTCTTTTCTTCAACTGGCCAGATTCCATCATGGGTTCCAGAGTTATGGCCCCTTAAAGGTCCAAAATTGGCTATTTTGGCTTTTGCAGCGATATAGAGACTTCATTTATGCTTTTATTTGAAACAAACTTCCAAAATATCTTCAACAACAATAAATCTTGGATTCCATGACAAATCACATCCAATCTTAGGTTCCAGAGTTATTTTATATCTGATTACCTCCCCTGATTGGAATCAAAATGGATTTATATCAGTAAGTTCTTACAGGACTTATTTGAAATTTCATTATTGTTATTAGTTGGACTGAGACAATCAGGGTAAATAACTATGGACTGATTTTATGTCAAATTACCTCCCTTTATTTCAAATTAAAATTGTTATATCTCCATAACTACTGAAGATACTGATCTGAAATTTCATTTATGTCAATAGATTTATTTGGCAGATCCTTCTTTTGTCCACTTACAATATTTTTTTTTAATTACTTCCTTTTTACGTTACTATAAATAGCTTATTTTTAGTAACTTTTTTATTATTGGCCATAGGGAAAACAAGAGACCAGTTTTCTGTGCTACAACATGGATGGTACCTCCAATTTTTAGGTGTACTTTAACACATCTATACCTTGTAAGCTTTTTTTTTCTTTTTGGTTAAATTTCTTCCCTTTGTTGTTCCTGTCCTTTGGACTTAGATTTTTTTTCTGAGGACCTTCTTGTCCTCAAGTGCAGTGATAACAGGTGAGCGATATAGGGCCATCATGGCCCTCTTGTTGAATGAAGTAAGCAAAATTCAAAACAGAAACACAGGATTCGACCTTATTTTTTCAGTGTTGAAGTTAGAATTCTGTCTCATTAAATCTGTTTACTTGAGGAACCCTCGAAAAAATGATATTGACATTTTTATTTTGTATTTTATAATTGTTTACCAATAGTTGATGTTTCTTTTATTAAAATAACAAATTGTTTTGCCAGAAGCAAGAATATTACCCTATATTAAATTTTTTAAAATACCTATAGAGTTTCAATCTTGCATCTGCATTCGTTTTTGGAGATGGGAACTTGCATGCAAAATTTATTTTAACCAGGATTTTTTAAGTCTGAAGTGGGGCATAATTCAGCCAAAATGCATGTCAGAGTTATGGAACTTGATGCTATCACCTAGTTTTATTATCCTGAAGAAGCATGTGAAGTTTCAATTCAATACATACAATCATTAGTTTTGGAGATGGGAACTTGCACACAAAACTTTAACCAGGACTTTCTAAGTCCAAAACGGGCCATACTTTGGCCAATGCAAGATGTGTCTCAGCAATAATGGTACATTGTGTGCTGCTATAATGGAGAAAAAACAAATGCAAATGGAGCAGTTTCAAAAGTTAAGCTTTTGCCACTGCCAGTTGGTCAAGAGAATAAAACATAATGTCCTTTTACACATTCTTTTACAACATGCTCTTGTCTTATTTGTTCATATTTTAAACTTTTAAGTATAGCTTCAGCCATTTCACCATTAAAAGTGAAGTTTAAAATTATCTAATTCTTCATTATAAGATCACAACTCCACTAAAAAATATGTAAAAGCACATTCCTGTTGTCTGATAAGCCAATACAAGCTGAGGGCAGGCCATAAATCGGTAAATTAGCTGCGGCTCATTAAATGATGGTTAGCACATGAAACCCTTAGGTAACACGTCAGAGTAATAGCAGCCGATTGTCACTGAAAGAAATTATTAGGAATTTGTCTCACAAATTTGTGAGACACTGGTAGCCAACTTTCACCAGTCCCTATGTTTGGAGCCAGGGGCAATAAAGAATGTCAATGTAGAAACAACCCTCTGGAGTTACTTCCCTCGTAATGAAGAAAACTGATATATGTAAATAAGAACAAACATAGGGACGGGAGCCAGTTTAATGAGATAGGCTCATGGCCTTCTGTGTATGCCTTTTTCGACATGTCTTTAAAATGTTATTTTATGGTAGTAAATGACTTTATTACTTGTCTCTCCATATGCATCTGTCACATTCATTAACCTTATTTACAAGAGTGTCTACGAAAGTGTTGTTCGAGTGTTATTAGAAGGGATTAATTCTCCAACATTAAGCGTACACATGCATTGAATGCACACAAAAAATCTAGGTTAAACCTAATCCTAAACTTATTCAGTAAATTAAAACGCAATGCGTGCGTTCTTATGGTGGTATATTAAGGACATGCATTTATTTTGTTTAATATTAAATTATCTCGAGCGCACGACACCTTATCTAGTGCTCTCGATATCTTTTCTCGTGCGCGTGGCATCTTATCTCGAGTGCACGACATTTTATCTCGTGTGCACAACATATTATCTCGTCCGCACGATAACTTATCTCGAGCACACGACATCTTATCTCGAGCGCATGACATATTATCTCGTGTGCACAACATATTATCTCTTGCGCACGGCATCTTATCTCGAGCGCACGACATATTATCTCGTGCATACAACATCTTATCTCGAGCGCACGACATCTTATCTCGTGCGCGCGACATCCTGTCTCCTGCGCACGACATTTTAGCATTTGAAAATTAGCATGGCACAAAAGCCTACCAAGCCTAGTTGTGTATACCAGTATAGTTGAAATATTATGGTTAAATGATATTCTCTGGTGTCGTGGCTCTGAATTTGTGGCAGCTCGTCTTACAAACTCCTAGATGATATATTTCCAGAGCCAACGATAGCCTGCAACCAATACCAGTCCGTTGGAAAATCTCTTGATTTAGAAACAAGATATCTGCCGACACGTGCATTTATATAAGTTTCAATGATCATTTTTCAATGCCTATAAATTTACAAAATTCCGCGCGAGTTTTCGTCAATTCCGGTGACGACATTTTTACCAATATTTTAAAGTATGATACCTACGTTTGAGATATTTACACGTGTCAAAAAGCAATAAATTAAGTTTGTTTTGCGCTGGTTCGGTGCTATTTTGTAATAATTGCAGTTAATATTTCATGCAATTAAAATATATTAATAAACAATTAATATACCGGTATTAACTTAAAACGTTTTAGATATTATTTCAATATTCTGCCATACTGAAGTTCCTGAATTTTCTTTATAGGTTTTAAAAGTACAATATAATCCCACGTAAGTTTGATCCACTCTCATACAGGTGTCGATTTTGGTTGAATCGTTCAGGCTTCGTCACAATTTGACGTCAAGTAGAAGTCATATACAAGGCACCTTCAGCTTGAAGTAAGCAACGTAGATATACAACTTGACTAATGCGTGTGTTTTGGGCAGTAAAGTTCGAAAGCAAAGCAGAGATATTAAGGTAAATGCCACAGGTGCCTATATGTATATAGGGAAAAATGTTCCTACGGGCAGAATTTCTTTAAACTTTGTGTACTGACTGAGAATCAAGTTTAAAACGGAAATATGTATCAAAGATCATAGGTACAACAAAATGTACCCAGGCTTGATCTTGAATTATCTGCCCTTGAAAGTAGATTTTTTTCAGTATTTTCCGACTCTCAAGGGCAGATAATTCATGACCAAGGATGGGTTCCTATGGTTTGTTGTATTTCGTATTTTTGTTTTTGATTTGATTCTCTATCAGTAAAAAAAGTTTAAAGAAGAAATTCTTTCTGTAAGAAAAAGTTTCCCCATGTTAATATAAAGACTGTTGCAAATGTTCTTAATTAACTATGAACATGACAAAATGATAACGCAAAGTCCTGGTCTTTCCAATGGACCGAATTTCTTTTAACTTTGTATACTGACTGCAAATGCAGTCTGAAACAGAAACAAAAATTAAAATACACAGTTCTCTTGCCTTGATCTTACATCATCTGCCCTAAGCTTGAAAAATGGATTTTTTTAGTATTTTCTGATTTTCAAGGGCAGATAATTCATGATCAAGCCAGGGTACCTATGATTTTAATACATATTTCCGTTTTAAACTTGATTCTCAGTCAGTACCCGAAGTTTAAAGAAATTCTGTCCGTAGGAACATATTTCCCTATAATACATATAGGCAACTGTGGCATTTACCGTAAATACAAATGTTTTCAACTGTTTGCTTTGTATAAATGTATTTCCATACAGGAACTTAAGACACGCATGCGCAGTCCAATGTATTCAGACTAGTTATAGCACAAGTTAACTCACAAGTGTTGTCACATATTCCTTTTGAAAAATAATTTACTCCCGCTTTCAACAGTGCTTAGTCGTGTTAGTTATCAATGGTATATACCATTTGGGTCGAAAGTCTGCTTTGCGTTCGCGCATATTTCAAATTATGTGAGCACGTATTAAAAATGCGTGCACGCGTGTATGTGCACTCTTGCACACATGCACGTGTATATATTTATACGTGCACTCATAAATCAGTACGTCCGCGTGTAATTTTTATACGTGTACGCGTAAATATGTAAGTGCACGATTATATGGACCTGCGTATATACATAAACATACCTTTATTATAAATGTGGCCCGATTCTTTAAAAGATGCATTTGTTGTTCCAGTATTGAAACAAGGAAACAAAGAAGATCCAAACAACTATCGCCCTATCTCAATTTTATCGGCAGTATCTAAAATATTTGAAAGACATAGCGATTCAAATACAATCCTTTTTTTTCAAAAAATCTAATACCATACACGAAACTCAGTCAGGATTTAGATCCAATCATTCATGCCATACAGCTCCTACGCGATTAATAGATGCCTGGTTAAAAGACGTAGATTCTGGAAAGTATGTAGGTGCTGTATTTCTTGACTTAAGGAAATAAGGAAAACATTTGAATGTTGAGCACACTATTTTACTACATAAACTAAGATTGTATAAATTTTCAGATAGTACAATTAAATTATTCCAGTCGTATTTATCTAACAGGAAACAGTTGATCAAAGTTGGTAACTTCAGATCCGAATAAATAACCGTTACTTCCGGCGTTCCACAAGGTTCAATTCTCGGTCCCCTTTATTTTTTACTTTATATCAATGACATAGCATTATCAACAAACAAAGGTTATATTGATCTATACGTTGACGACTCGACAATATATGAATCTGATTATGATATGAAAATTGATGAAAATAAACTCCAAGAAAACTTAAATAAGATTGAAAAATGGTGTTTTTCAATCAACATGCTGTTACATCCATGAAAAACAAAATATATGTAAATACAGTCAAACTCGCTTTATACGAACTCTTCGGAACCTGGGAAATGTGTTCGTATCAAACGAAATTCGTATTAACGAATGTATGACACCCGGATAATTTGCCCGAGCAAGTTGGGCAGTATCACCAGTGAATAGCTTCCGATGAATTAAAAAACAGTAGTGAGTAGATGTTCATTGGGAGTTTTAAACTGATTATGTGAGTGTATTCAGGTTAGTATATACAATAAAGTAACTCAACAAAATTCATAACTTAAACACGTAAAATGTATGAAAATAAAATTTAATGTACAAATGTATTGAATCATCAAGTGTTATAGCACATATAGATCTAGCACATATAGATACATAGGAATACAGTAACGTGTATACGTCAATGCATTTTTGCAACAGGTACTTTACACATGGTATTTCAATCTTTTACTTGAAAAAAAAACTGGTAAATTTTGGTTGAATTTTACTATTATTTAGTTCCTGAATCCCAAATTCCTCTAATTCTGAACAATATTTGAAAGAAATTGCTTTTCTTCTTATGCCAGACTTAGGCGTAGCCATTATGATATCAGAACTACACTACATGGCTCTAAAACATACAATGAAATTATATTTTTATGGACAGGTGTATTAATGAAAGTGATTATCGCTCAATTGCTGAAAACATTATTACTTGGACTCGATTGTAATGAATAAAATAACTGCATACATAATCTTAATCTCTTTATTATGTATTTATCGATTACAGGTGATAATTACTTCAATTAATTATAAGCACTTTACAGATTCAAACTGTTAAAAAATCACGCGAAGCAAAAACTGGCCGCCGACTTCTAAAATTAGTTCGTATCAAAAAATGGAAACTTATGACATTTTAGCTCATTGGGACTTCCAAAATGTGTTCGTATCTCCCGAAAATTCGTATGAAGCGAGTTCGCTATTACCGAAATAATTTTAAAAAGAAATAGAAGGATTCAGCCGGGGAATCCGGATTTTGTTCGTTGTAGCCGAAAATTCGTATCAAGCGAGTTCGTATTAAGTGGACTCGACTGTATGTACAAAACACAAGAAACGCAACTGCAGCAATTTGAACTTAACTTAACTATCGGCAGATCTGTCACAGAAAATGTAAAAGTTCAAAAAGTTTTAGGAATTTATATTGACAATACACTCTCGTGGGCTATGCAAATAGATAAAGTATGTTTAAAAGTTAACTAAAAAATTGCACTCTTGAAAAGGATTGTTTATTTTTTAACAAAGGATATGAAAAAAAATATTCTACAACGCATACATTTTGTCTGTTTTAAATTACTGCTGAACAGTTTGGTATACAGGCAGTAAAGGTTAAATAAGATTTTTGCACTTCAAGGAAGAGTTGCTAGAATTGTTTTACATATCTGATATTTTAACATTTTCCAGCAATGAAATTTATGGCCTAAGACCAGTTGTACATAATAATATTTTAATATCTAAATATCATACAAATTATATGAAAAGGTCATTTGGCTATAATAGTGCTAAAGTATGTAATATCATTCCACAGAATATTCGTTGTGTGAATTCACTTTCTTCTTTCAAAAAACAAATATAAAAAATATCTATTAGGATCTGAATAACTGCAACTATTTTTTCTGCCATTGCTATTTGTTTTTATTTTCTTTTGTGTGGGTGAATGTTTCTTTGAGTGATTTGAGTTTTTTTCTTTTTTATGATTGATATACAAGTATAAATATTTTTCAAATTAAATGGAGTGTTTGTCAAGAGTGAATGTTGAATTCAAATGTTTATCACTTAAATTCTGTCATTTTATTGTAATTAGATAATGAGTTTTTATCTCTTTTTTTTGTGTTGAAATGTTGTATTAATCTACAGAAGGCCACATTGAAACTTAAGATGTTTAATATGTTCTAACACTGTTATATAATTTTCTTTTTATTTTATGCTTTATTATGTTGAGATATGCATTTTTCAACAAACTTTAATCTTAGCGCGGGAAACAGACGCGCGTAAACGAACATGACGTCAGACGTGTTGGTACGTGAAAGACGCACACGACATAAAGTTTTATTTTACTTCTTGCCGCGTGCATAACATTATGAAATTCAGATTAAGTAAAATAATTTGAATCGAGAAATATACTATAAAAAACAAAGTGCGGCTACAATAATTTTCATCCTTATTTAAGGAAATAATTTAAAACTCATACTCAATATACAAGTAGATCGGCAAAGCTATATATACAGTGAGTGATACGCAGTGAGTGATATGGATTATATCTCACTGATAAAACACAGTATTTCATCAGTTAGCATAAAATAAATTTTGGATATATAATCAGATGTTGGTCTGTAGAGTTTATACTGTAAAATTATTAATGTAAATATCTTTTGAGAAAACTCTATTTTTACTCTGCTTTCCGATGTCCGCTTTCCATTCTCCGACCTCATACATGTTTGTTCAGATATAACTATAACTACGTACAAACGAAACATACATGACAGAAAATTAGAAGCCATATAATTTCGCTACGTTTCAAGAAAGGGCATAGTATCATCCTTGAAAGGGACGCTAGGCGTTATTATGCGAGGATATTTGATACGTTTTGCGTAGTTCAGAAATTTGAGTATTAAATTCAAACCTTATAAGTGAATTTGATGAGCTATTTATATTGTTTAATTCAAATGCATACAATGTGTACAATTAGATAAAGACAAGCCGAATCGCAGTTAAGGGTAATAAATCTTATTTGTCACTTTCTATATGCATAATGATATATAATTTACTAATGAAGTCATAATGTCAATAAAGGGCTGAATGTAAGACTGTATGAATTCTGCAAATATTGACAGAAAATGCAAACGAACAATTCATAACCGGGACTATCAGTTACTTGTCCTCTGTGATTTTGAACTTCATTCTATATTTCTAGCGGGACGGAGTAGCACATTTCATTCCATTTCGTAAACAGACTCCAACCAAATCTTCTATCATTTTCTTCGTTTTATTCCTTTTTTTCAAAGGAATTTCGCATTGATTTTGTACACAAGGCTCCGCTAGGCTTGAGTTTGTTTGCTTTTGTGGCAGGCCATGAATAAAGTTGAAATTAGTAAGGTTATAATTGCACATTGTTATCGAGATATGCTACATTCTATATTTTTATATTGCCGGTTCCCAATGAAATGTAAAAAAAAGGTATTCAATTCGCCTTTAAATAACACGTCAAATATTTGTATTTTTTTGCGAATTTAATGACTTTGAAAACTGATAAGCGAAGGTAGTTCGTACGTTAGAATTCTTTTCATCTTAAACCTGATAATATCCTACTTCATAATTAAAAACAATTATTCTGAGATCTTCATGTTATTTTTACATGCTAATAATTCACTCGATATGTAGACAGCGTGTGCAATGTATTAAGGTTTTAACAGTTTACAATAAACTTGGTTTATTTAGATATAGTCTAAACAAAAGTATTTCCAGTTTCCTTAATGTGATTAATGCATAAATATATAATAGAAAACTCTACACTGAGATCAATCTGTAAAATCAAACAGGTTGTTTTTTCTACAAATAAGATAATAGGATCTTTTTACTCGTCAGTACTCGAATCAATCTTTCACGGTAACATTGCTTCTGATGAGGATAATTGTTGTCAAAAATCTTCCACTAGGTGAACGCCCTGGATGCAAAGTTATTGCCTTTTTTCCGACTGAAAAAAGCATTTTACATTAAAAACAAACGTTTTTCTTTTCAATTTGGCTTGGCGGTCTAAATTATATTCTAATCCCAGTATAGTTTCGTATATTTGTAAAGTATATGTAATTGTTTTCACTGTTTAATTAATATTTCAATAATCTAGTGTAAAATGCATGTTGACATAATTACCCCACCCACATTATTTTCAATGGAAAAAACGTATTTGGATCTACAAAAAAATTCTGACATTAAGATTTTCAAAATATTTTGCAGCATTACACACAAAAATGCTTCAAAATGGAAAGAAAAAGGTTGGGGTCACCGTGCATCTAAGAGATTTAGTAAAAAAAAAAACTGCTAAAAAGTGGTGAATTTTGATATTTTTTGTTCTTTTTGTTTTAATTTATATTTTCTAGATAATATAAAGTGCTATCTTGAAAACTTTTATTTTATTTATAGCTTAACATTATATGTATCAGTCAGAAAAATATCAAAACTAAACCTGATCTACTTTAATAGATATTTGAAATTACCTTCCCCTACCCCATTGTAAATCTTACGTTAATTTTAGGCAAATGCCAGCCAAAAATAAGGGTGAACAAATTTTTTCGCAAAAAGCATAATAAATTTGGTTAAATGGTACATTTTTAGCCATATTTTAATTATTTAGCATTAACTTTTGGCAAAACTTTTGTTAGAAAGCAATATTCGAAGAAACATTTTTCAAAATGGCGGATATCCTGAAAAAAACGCTCGTACATCCTTAAATCACACTTGTTCATTGCTAGAATACATTCTACTTGAAATGAGACGGTTTATACACCCCACACGGCAAGTTTTGCAGATCGAAACCGAAAATAGGAATTCTTTGTGCGGACAAGAGCAAATATGCGCCATTTTTACGGTAGTAGATCACAACTGACCGGCATTTCACTAGGAACTACTCAATCCCCTATTTTCTTTTCGTTTCTTTCGTTAATTTATGTTAGAACTTTCATGAAAAATAGGTGTAGGATTATAAGGATCTTACATGCCTGCCTGTGTAAGACGGGGTTTTCCCTACCCGAGTTACAGTGTGGAATGGAAAACCGAGCGTCAGCAAGATTTTATCCAAGCTGTCCCGAGGGTTGTGAAAACAGCCGTCTTACGTAGATACATGTTAGATAATTTTTCTTGCGTATGACGTTCAAAATAGATTATTGAGACAAATAAATTTGGGTATTGCTTGAAATTATATATATGTGTATGACGTCATACAAGTATCAGTACTATGTGACGTCACCTAAGTGCACGCTATTTTAGACAAGGTTTTTTCCTTTAGGGAAAGACAATCATATCTATTCATGGCGCGTGCTTAGACAAATGTATACTTTCCCCGCTTGGTAGGCAAGAAAAAGTGATGTTCTATAAAGATACGTAAATACGATCTGAAGTTATCGTTTTTATATGAAACAAAGAAGAATTTGAGTTACTGACCTTCAACCTATATTGTTGGCAAGCTTATCTTATTTTATTTTTTGTGTTTATCATTTAATCGTTTTGACACAATTAATTTAGTAAAAAGAGATTAACTATGAATCATTTAAATACCCTTTTTTAGAATAAGTGCAGATTAGTGGCGTTGTTTCTATATATCGAGCCCAGCACTTCAATAGTTGCCGGAAATATAATTTCGATAATCAACTGGTTATCAACTGGTTTGCAATTTTCAGTAAATGTTTGGCACTAACATTGCTTGTACAAAAACAAAATTAGCCAGAAAAGGCTGTTTTACCTTCTTATCATCTAACTGCTGTCCTGTCGAATCTTTGGGGATAATCCCAGGACTCATTCCTTCAAGGCTTTCTTCGGAAACATCGGGCTGAATCAGCTCGTAGCTATTTTGAACATTGCTTTCCGTCGTGGAGCAATCGCTACAACTGTCTGAACTCGACTTATCTATTCAAATTTGTAAATGCTGCATTTAAGAATTAATGTATAGCTGCATTTAAGAATTAAAGTGTAGAAAACCGTATTTTAACGTTATTAATACATGGAAATAGGTTATACGTCCGCGGAATAATTTCACGAGGGCGTAACCCAAGTGAATTTTTCTGGCGAAGTATAACATATTTTAAGTGTATTAAGTGTAGGTAAAACACGAATTTGCTATATATCATTTCGATTCAAATATGCCCATAATCTAAAACAG
Source organism: Mercenaria mercenaria (assembly GCF_021730395.1). NCBI lineage: Eukaryota > Metazoa > Mollusca > Bivalvia > Venerida > Veneridae > Mercenaria > Mercenaria mercenaria. Next base: position 36,297 of record NW_026461717.1, on the reverse strand, counting down.
TAGATAAATATAGAAGCGCTCTTTCTTGGTCGCAACAAAAACATTGACGTCATCGCACGTTAACGTGACGTCATTTTAGCGTAAGCGCGTTTTAACAGAAACATGCATATTAGAATTAAGTGTAACACACGTTTACTGAAATCTTAAGCATCTACCTGCATTATATTTACTGTCCCTTTCCGCTACTAACTGTACTGATAAAAATTGTTTGATTTACGTAATTCAACATTTTCATTGTAACGCGGTTTCGGACCAGGTTACATTTTGACGTTTTAAATGCAATAACATCTTTATCTGTATATGTAAGAAAATCAAAACTTGTTCTAGAAAATTAATATTACTCCACTAGTTTCTTTCATAACGTTTATGTAAAGTTTCCTTAAAATTTGACATCAATCGATTATAATAGTCATACATAAACAGCGTTTTTGCCAGGGCAGTTATGTTGAAAATATCTTCACAAGAACGAATATAAATCAAAGCAAATATTAAATAATGCAAATATATCATCGGGGGAAACACTGACGAAAACGTTTGAATTATTGAATAAAATAGTTACAGACTGATCATAACAAACTCACAATACAAATATGAATATCTTATGTAATGATTTCCAGAAGAAATATATTTTCCTGATATTTCCATAAAAATTGATATTTCGATTTTTCAAAAGTCATTCTATTTTTCTAACTGTAGTTTATTTTTTGTAGTATACCATGAAAACAAATGTGATGTCACAAGACGTTGCTGACTTAGGCCGAGATGCTTACCTCTTATTTGAACAAATGATAATAAAAACAAGTATAATGCTAAATAGAGCTTAAGATTTGGTAAAATTGTATCAGATACATTATTAGCAAAATAATATGAGTCAAATATGTCTTCATTTATTAGTTTATAAGTTATATCCTAACATTCATTTAGAAAGACAAGACAGTAGGTGTACAATCTTTTATAATCTAGCTTATGGAGAACGTAAAGTAGTAAAGCTTAAAGTACAAAAAACGAAGAATTGATTTAGGTAATCAGGTAAAATTCAATACTCTAAACTGTAAATGAATCTGACAAACCTTCATCAAAAATGATGCCTAACTCTTTCATATCTGTTGACATTTTCAGTGTTATTGTGTCATCTAAATGTTTCGACAAAGCGTCTGCAATAGAGTCTGTACTATTTGCTATCTTTTCGCTGCCGCACAATGATATCAGATGCTTTATCCCAGCCGGCGAAGATACTGTTATCGGAAGCCTTATGCCACTGTCTCTAGGTTGTGCGGATTCACCTTAAACAGTAATGATTAGCAATAAAATGTATTCTGTAAAATCTACGCTTTTGCATGAATCTGAAAACTGTAGGATAGGCAGAAATGTACTAAACGGGAGTCATTTCTGCAACAACTAAGATATTTAATGTCCTTTGCATTTCACTGCATTGTAGTTCAAATCAAATGCAAGTTGTGTAATCCGTTCAGTGGACTTGAAAACAAAAATACATTTACTCCGGACGGAGAAAATCAAATTATTTAGCAATTGTTGTACTAAAGTTCTTGCATTTTACACATCCTGTCATTGTAAGCTATCATTGTTTACTTTTTTCTTTCAATTCATTTCAATTGTTACAAAGTTATTGCAAATTTTGATGGGGATGATTCAAACATTGTAATAAAATGAACTGTTCTTCTGCTGTGTGCATCGTCTTATTGCCATCTTAAAATATAGTAATTGTCTATTATCACATGTTTGACGTCGCGGGAGTGTAATTAAGCCATAACTTAAAAATGATAATACACTAGTGTAAATAAAGCTTTGACGTCGACGTCGTTTATAGTATATAGGAGACGTTGGTCAAATTGACTTGTTTATATAATAAAAGAAAGTAGAATTTTTGATGTTTTGACAGGAAAAGCTAACATGTGATAAAAAGAATATTTCATTCGTAACTCTCCACATTAAATTTATTAAACTCGTTGAATAAAATTGATAAAATTTATTTATTTATTATTTTATTCAACTCGTTTAATAAATTCAATATGAATTAACACTCATGCAATATTCTCTATTTAAGTCTTGGTAGCATTTGCAAAGTTACTGTCATAAACACACTTGACAGCAATAAAGGTAATAATTAAAAGAAATCAAACATCTTGTGACCTGCACTTACTCTTTTCGCTGCAAATCATCAATTGATATTTCATAAAATGACAGTTGCAAAACGATTGCTCGGCCAAACATTTGGAAATACGTACAACAGTGAAAGTAAATGAAAACCAATCAAAGGTAGAGTTACACTGTATTTAATAAAACAAACATATGTTTGCAGGTTCAGGAAAATAAGAAATGTTGTCCTAAACCATACATCCGTTTCGTTTCCAAGTTTACTAAGCTTGGTCACAAATTCCCGTAAAAGAATGGAGCTTAAAATTCCACTAAATTTGTGAAGAAATACCCTATATAATGAACATTGCATAACTACTAAGGACCTTCACTCATGTGTTCCTGAAGCACTATCTCTGATTCTTGCAGAACCGTATTTTCCAATAACAATTAATATTATTATCACGAGGTTTTATTTAAATCCTTCAAAGCATGCCCGAGATATGACTCCGGACTGACAGAAAATGGAATTAAAACATTATTTATGTAATAAATGTAAAATAAGCATTAAGGGAAATAAAATAAATCTCGTTCAACCAATCTGTCTGAAACTTGCAGGGCCGCATTGCTCTACAGCAGTTAACATTTCTTACATACGTTGAAAGCCATTAAATTATGTCTGGGAAATGGCTCCAGATTTAGTGCAGAGGACCATAAATCATTTTTTTTTAAGCAATACAACTAATACGTTCAGGGTCGCATTCATTTACAGCATTTAACATTTTTACTGTGTGTTTTTAGAATCTACAAACCAGTTCTGAGATATAACTCCGAACGGATAAGAATCGAATGGAATCACTATGACTGTACTGTATATATTATTGCAAAGGGTCATAAATCCTGCATTCCTCAACCACTCTAAATAAAACACGCAGGACCGCATTGTCCTATAGCAGTTACAACTTTTACCAGGTTTTATTTAAATATCCTTCCAAGAGTTTCTTAGCTTGCACACAACCGATGCTTAAAACAAAAGTCATTCCTAAATGTTTATAATGAAGATGAAGGAAAAATGTTTTGAAATTGTAATGTTCTACATGTTTTTTTTTTCAAATTTCAAATGCATTATGTATCAATTTTCCTAAATTTTGTACTATATTTTGATTTTCTGAATTTAGAAGTTCTACGATTTTGAACATATTCGGTCTGTGCCAGTAACTTTTTGGTATGAATTGTTTTCTTAAGTCATTAAATATTTGAAACTCTAATACAAAGTGGTACTCGTCTACAATACATTTTTCTATCATCTACAGGAATACTAACTGGTCTAACCCATCTTCCGGCCTCAATCTGTAACCTATGAGAGAAAACTCGTAAATGCGTAATTGACGGGCAAAATTTATTAGTATTGAAACAACTAAGATGAAATCTAAACGATGAAATGTGTCTGTACAATAAAGCTCTACTTGAATTATTTAGACTTGAATTCCAATTTTGAATAAACTGGTTACTTAGTCGTTGATTATCCAAACACAAGAACAGATCTGAATTTCCCACACCTTGAAATATCCAAGCATGAACACAGTAAATGTTTCATTAAAGAAAACCAGAAAGCGTATTTTGGGCTATGATAAGTGAACCACCAGAAGTAAATATAATCCCTAAATAACAAAAATTGTGAACAATTTCTATAGGCTGGCCATCATATAAAAGTTCCGTATTTCTAGAAATAACTCCACCTTTTCTGAAAATCATTACTTTTGTCTTTTCAACATTGACCTTAAGTTTCCAAGTCCTACAATGATTATGTAGTAGGTTAATATTATTTTGTAATTCTTCTGCTGAATTAGCAAATACCACTATATCATCTGCATAAAGCAATAGAAATATCTTAAACATACTAACATCTATACAACTAGCATCACTATTTATAGATACACCTGCTTAGTCGTTAATGAACATGGAAAATAAACAGGGAGATAAACACTCCCCTTGTCTGACGCCTAGCATGCAAATATATTCTTCACTTAACTTATTACAATGTTTAACTCTAGATTTTACTGATGTATAAATAAATTTAACTATGCCTAAAATTTTAGCTTTTAAACTTAATTGTATTAATTTGTACCATAAGTTTTCCCTTACGACATAATCAAAGGCCTTAGTATTGTCCACAAATAATCTTTGCTTCCCCTGATTCAAAAACATGTGCAATTAAACCATCTAATACAAATATGTTATCTACACTGAAACCCGCGTGAGCTTTGATATAGACGTTGTAATATTCCGCCCGAGCTTTATTAATCGAGTAAAAAGTTTTCCAATACAGCTTAGCAAATGGTCCGAGAGCTCACGGACTTTTATTGCAACAATTGAGGCCAAAAGAAGTTTATACATTTTTGGAAACAATATTTCATATCCTCCATGAAAACCCATTTCTTAAGTGTCAAGGCCGTGCCTATCTATATTTTGTTCACTTATGTTTGTGATAGGGGAGGTAAAACTCACTTGTAAAAATTCAGGGGATAGGGTAAAGTTTACGACTACCAGTTTTTTCACTGTTTAATTACAGTAGCTATATGATTGTCAGTAAATATATATATGTCAACCAATGTCAGCAAACAGAAATTCATCAAAAAGAAATGAAGGGCAAACTTGATATTTAAGGTCAAAGGTCAAATTTATGTACAAATCACAAAAATTGACATATTTGAAATTTATTTTTATTCTTAAAAATTAGTTTGTTGTCATAAGTCACTCAGCTTTATACACTGTAACTTCCGAAAACCGAACGACCTCCGGACCTGCCTAAAAGATCGGTTTTTGGAAGTTTCCGGAATTCAGAAGTTTGGAAGTATGTAGGCAAAGTGGATATGGTGCACAAAGAGTTATGTTTTCTTATACGTAGGATGAAGGAGATTACTATACTTTTTAATTTTACAATTTCACATAAAGAAATTAATTAATTAATAATTAATTACAAACATTAAGGATAATAAATACATAAATAACAAATATAAATAGAAACAACATAACTTTAGTAATAGCATTTACGCAAACATTTTCCACTTACATTTTACCATCTTTGGAGTCCTGAGTTGTCAGCATTAAATTTTAATTAATGTTGATAATGCATAGTTTAATCAATGTAACTAAATCAGTTAAAGCACCTAACTTTCTTTCTTTCAAACATTAAGAAAGTTTTTAACACGTAAGATATTTAATTCTTCATGTTTTCATAAATTGAATACAAATGAAAATATTCGCTAATACTTCCTTACTTTAGCATCAAGTGATCATTGTGATTATATAGCATGTCAAAATAAACACGCGCCGCTAATAGATAAACAAAAGAACATGTTGACAGCGTTTTTGGATTATCAGGTGACACTTTTAATCCAGCAAAAATTTTGTTGTTCGGTTTTCGGAAGTCAGTCTTAGTGTTAAAATATAAACCGTGCTTCAAAACTCGTCCGGTTTTCAGAATTCGGAAGTTCCGGTTTTCAGAAGTTAAAAATATATAGAAATAAGAACAGAAAAAACGGGACTTTGAGTTTCGTGTGGTTTTCAAAGGTTCCCGGTTTTCAGAAGGTCCGGTTTTCGGAAGTTACACTGTATATGTAATGTGTATATATCAGCCAAAGTCAGAAATGCAAATCTTTTTGCAAAACGTCGAGGTCAACCCTGATAATTGAAGGTCAAAGTTCATTTTCATGCAAAAATATGAAGAATGTTACATGTACTTTTTCTGACGTTTTTAATATGTATTCACGTTGTTAATCACTGAAGTTAATTCGTTTTAATGTCTGTATGTCAGACAAAGTCAGCAGTGCAAAGGTAACCCCAAAACTGCCAATGGTAAAGCTTATATCAAAGGTCAGAGGTCAAATTTGTGTGAAAAAATGCATGAATAGTATCCTATTTGAAATATAACAGCTATTTCTAATCATTATATGTAATTGCTCGTGATTTATTTTAGTGTATATATGTCCCACAATGTCAGTAATAAAGATATCATCTAAAATTAGACAAGTTCAAATGTGATATTAAGGGTCAAAGGTCATTTTCAAGTAAAAGTATGAAAAAATAGCTCTTTAACTTTTCTTCTTGTTAATGATATTTTGTCGATATTAATCAACAATATAAGTTCATTTTGATATATAAAAAGTAGATGTTGTCTGGTATGCACATATTATTTCAAAACATTCAAGGTCAACCATAATTTCAAAGGTCAAAGGTAAAAAAAGTGAGTAAAATGTTGCAATAATATCACCTGTTTGTAATAATTTTAATTGTTTAAAAGTATTTGTTTTGTCATTTTAGTAACTGATCGTTGTTCATTTTACTGTATATATGTCAGACGATGTCATGGAAGAGAAAATAAGTCAAGGTCGAACCTAGTATTAAAGGTCATGGGTCAGTTTTGTGTGAAAGATCAAATTGTAGCATAATTACTCATTACTTTGTTAAAAAATAATAGCGCTTGTTAGAATTTTCTGTTAGCAATTTATTTTAATGTATACATGTCAAGCAAGGACAGGAATGTAGGTCCTATCCAAATAAGGCAAAGCCAAACCTATTATCAAAGGTCAAAGGTCAAATTTGCGTGACAATTCGCCAAAAAACAGTATTTTTGCAATGACTTTTCATTATTAATTCAGGGCATTTCAGAACTATTAACTAATTATTATTCATTTTAAAGTATATATAACCGATGATATCATTCTTTAAATAATAATGAAAAATTAGTCAAGGTCAAATCTGACATTAAAGGTCAAAACAGAGGGCCTTAAAAAAACTGGCTGGAACAAGTTGGGGAGTAAATGCAAAGATCCTCCAATAGCAGAGTACGCATCAACATCATTGGTACCTGCTTCCAAAACCAGTAAAGATAAACTGGACAAGGTTAAATTTCATGTCTGGGGATAATCCCGGGGCAATGAAAACAACTCCAATAAAATAAAGGGGAAAGACAGCCAACCCTGAGCCATAAGAGACAAGACGAGAGTACAAAGCTTTTGTGCATGCAGAAAAGGCAAATAGACTACCATCCCACCCACTCCACTCAAAACTGAGCAGAACCAAGAACAGACTGAAAAGACAGAGTCTTAACCACATCGTCAAAGGACTGCAAAAAGGGAAAACAGCAGCACTGGACACAGATGCAGAGCCGCTCGAGCCCAATGAATGGGTTCCCAGACAATGTGCTCCCAAGTTTAGATTGGATGTGCTAGAAGTAGAAGAAAAGGGAAAGCAACATCAGGGTTACCAACAATCTCTTACGCTAGAAATGATCAATAACCGCTATCTAGCACACTTCTGGATCCAAGAATAACCCGATGGATCAGTGGAAAAGGCAGTTCAGAAAGCTGGGAGTGGTGCCTACATCAAATTTTCAGACAGCTCCTCCTTCATACTCTCTCATCCAGTCGGCAAAGATGCTCCAACAACAGATCCAGATACAAGCCCTCACATCGGCGACACTCGAACTGTATGAGCGAGGATAAAAGGGACAATATATTCCTAACAGACCCCAAGTAAGCTCTTCAGGCTCTCTCAGCAGGTCCATCAGACAAATTAATCAGACAGCTGTTGAAAAACATCAATCTCCTGCCTGAGAGCAACAATGTAAAATTTCAATCGATTCCTGCACATGTTGGCATATCTGGAAATGAAGCTGCGCACAAACTTGCAAAGACAGCAACCAGGCAAATACAGCCCCAACCACCAACTTCATACAGAGAAGCTCAGACTCTGTGGCCTGAGAAAACATATGAAGAAGCTGGGAGTTGCAGAGAAAGCTAAATGTCAGTGCGGATCAGAGGAACAAACACCGTTTCACATTCTGCAGAGCTGATTCTATCTGGAAGAAGCACGCCAGAAAGTTTGGCCAACAAACATCCCATTTGAGACCAAGCCGTGGAGAGATGCCAGCGACCTACAGAATACGGTGCAGTTCATTGCCGCATCTAATCATAAGATATAAAACGGCCATAAGAAGATGGATGGCCGTAAGGAAGTAAGTAAGTAAAGGCTTACATTAAAATGAATTAACATCAAGTTATAACAAGTTATGTTTGAACAAAGAAATAAAGTTACAGTGCTATCTTTTGAATTTATTACCCAAAAATGAATTTTAAACTTTAACATCAGGGCTGATCTAGACTCATGTCTTATGATATCTTCATTGTTGATATTGACCCATATATATACATGTATGAAACTTCAAGGAATAACCATAAGATATTAATAATGACAAAATACCTTTAAACAATGAAAATTATTGCAAAAATGCTTTTTTGCGATCTTTCGCGCAAATTTCACCTTTTACCTTTGATATAAGCTTTACCAATCAGTGTTTTTGAAATCAGATCTGCATTGCCGACATTGATTTACAAATGAACATAAGATAAAATTATTTTCAATGAACAAAGTGACAAGATAATTTGTAACAAAGAAGAAATTAAAAATGCTGTATTTTGAATTTTTACATGAAAAATGACCTATGATCTTTAATGTCAGGTTTGACCTTGACTTATTTTTCATTATAATTTCAACAGTAATACTGTCAGTTGTATATACTTTAAAATGAATAAACTGATTAGTTTTACTAGTAGTGGCAAAAATAACCTACACAATAAAGAAAAATCATTTCAAACTTCTAGTTATTTTGCGAATTCTTACACAAATTTGACCTTTGATAATAGGTTTGCCTTTGACTTATAAGAATAAGACCTACATTGCTGACCTTGCTTGACATTTATACATTAAGTAAATTGCTAACAATGAATTATAACAACAAGCTATTTTTGATCAAAGTAATGAGTAAGTATGGTAAATTTTGTGATTTTTTATACAAAAGTGACCCCTGACCTCCAATACCAGGTTTGACCTTGACTTATTATCTCTTCCATAACATCGTCTGACATATATACAGTAAAATGAACAACGATCAGTTACTAAAATGACAAAACAAATACTCTTAAACAATAAAAATCATTACAAACAGGTGATATTACTGCAACATTTTACTCACTTTTTTGACCTTTGATCTTTGATATTATGGTTGACCTTGAATGCTTTGAAATTATGTGTGCATACTAGACATCGCCTAATATTTATACATTAAAATGAACTGATATCGTTGACTAATATCGACGAAATATTATCAACAAGAAGAAAAGTTAAAGAGCCATTTTTTCATTCTTTTACTTGAAAATGACCTTTGACCCTTAATATCACATTTGAACTTGTCTGACTTCAGACGATATCTTTATTACTGACATTGTGGGACATATATACATTGAAATAAATCACGAGCAATTACTAATAATGATTAGAAATAGCATATATATTTCAAACAGGAAGCTATTCATGCAATTTTTCAAACAAATTTGACCTTTGACCTTTGATATAAGCTTTACCCTTGGCAGTTTTGGGGTTACATCTGCACTGCTGACTTTGCCTGGCATACAGACATTAAAACGAATTAACTTCAGTGACTAATAACGTGAATACATATTAAACAGATTAAAAAAGTAAAGGTAACATTTTTCACATTTTTTTCATGAAAATGAACTTTGACCTTCAATTATCAGGGTTAACTTTGACGTTTTGCAATAAGACTTGCATTTCTGACTTTGGCTGGTATATACACATTACATAAGTAAAACTGAGTGACTTATGATAACAAACAAATTTTTAAGAATAAAAATAAATTTCAAATATGTCAATTTTTGTGATTTGTACATAAATTTGACCTTTGACCTTAAATATCAAGTTTGCCCTTCATTCCTTTTTGATGAATTTCTTTGTGCTGACATTGGTTGACATATATACATTTACTGACAATAAGATAGTTACTGTAATAAAACAGTGAACAATCTGGTAGTCGTAAACCTATCCCTGAATTATAACAAGTGAGTTTTACCTCCCCTATCACAAACATAAGTGAACAAAATATAGATAGGCACGGCTTTGACACTTAAGAAATGGGTTTTCATGGAGGATATGAAATATTGTTTCCAAAAATGTATAAACTTCTTTTGGCCGCAATTGTTGCAATAAAAGTCCGTGAGCTCTCGGACCAAAAGTAATACCGCGATAATTTTTCTACATTATTCATGCTCCCCTTTTTATGAAAGGGTATAACATACCCTTCTGACCATTGTTCAGGTCAAATATTTTGTTAAACAAAGAATACAAAACAGGTACTAGAATATGTTTGCCATGCATAAAAATTAATTGATCATAATTAAATTTGGTCCGCCATTTTTATTAGTTTTTAATTCATTAATTGACTATGGAAATTTGACGAAACATTACCGTAAACTCATTTTTGCATGGCGATTTACAAACCGGATAATGTCTTCTTCTGGTCAGTTGGATTATTTACAATTTTGAAATACTGCTCAAAAGCCGACAATGGTATATTTGATTGTTTTATCCCGGTGGACTATTTTAACATGTTCCAGTATAGACGTGCACTGTTGTATCGTGCTTCAACAACTCATTTGTTTCTTTACCTACTTTTACCAATTTAATAAAAGGAGAAGCTACATCACTAAAAATAGATTCAAAATTTTGTATACAGTTGTCAATATCTGAAGGTGAAGAGCTAGATGATATATCATTCGATAAAAATTATGCAGTATGCATATTATGCGCATTTTCCAGTTTGATTATTTTTAGCTGAGTTATTGCCCCTCATTCATCAAATGCTATGATGTGTTGGTCACTTCTCTTATGGCCCTTTGTTTTCAAATTTTATGATATTTTGCAACTTCTCTTAAACCATCGGGCAGATTTCCACTAAACCTTATATAAGTTGTAATTGCCAGGCTTAGTTATACATATCATCACCATGCTCTGGTGTATTGCCTTTAAGAATTGTTACGATTTTTGTTTTGTCATATTTTACAAATGCTGACACTACTAGTTGTATACAATTAGGCTGAATTTCACCAAACTCCACAAGTGATTAGTGTGAAGCATAGTTGTACATATTTTTGTTATGATCTGGAAAAATCATTCTCGGCGGAGTCATGACCCTTGATTGTCAATTCCTTCGATCTGTACTACTATGTTCTCTAAGTTGGAATTCCTCCAAACTGCACACGATTTACCGCTGCCAAGCCTTGATGTATAATTTATTGTTGAAATATTACGGTTCATTGATTTTCTCTGGAGTTATGGCCCTTCATTTGGGGCATTTTACCTTTTGTACATAGTAAGTAGTGGCAGACATATGTTTTCGTGGAAAAAAACCTACTTTATATATGAACTGATATTTAAGAATTTCGTGTTATTTTTGGGGCAACTTTTTGCCAGAATTTTAAGTGAGGTTTGAAAGGGTTTTGATAGACTGTAATCAACATCTTTTTGATAAACGGGTTTCATAAAATATGCATAGGCGCCGTCCGAACCGGACTTAATGACAAAATATCTTGAAATGCAACAATATAGCCTTCGTTCTATATCTACTTATAAGCAGGTCATCGGTTTATCTGGTGGCATTCCTTACTAAAAGTCTTGTAATATTTTCAATAAGCATTTTATTTGATATCTTTAGTAGGATGTATGTTATGTGATTATGATATAAAAATGCATAAGTAAAGTCCTTTTAATTGCCGAAACTACCTATCAGTGTCTTTTCCTCAGGCACATTATAGAGCGGTGGTGAAGTGGTAACACTCTTTCACAACTAAACAAGTATTCATGACTTCGAGCTCTTACTCCTCCAACTAAATTTACTAACATTGAGATAATAGTCCAGTTTATGGGTGGCGCATAAAACCATCTTGGAAACACCTTGGAATTGGATCGTATCCTGTATCGTGCACTGTCTTCATCAGTCTCCTGGAGGAGTCACCAAAATGGGTTTCCGGTGGGACTATGAATATGCTTTCAAGTCATATGTGTTTTTAGTATTTTATTGGTTCGCCAGATGAAGCTCTATAACAGTACATCTTCTTAACTCTGCGTTCAGTTGAGTTTACTTTTCATAATATTTCTTGTTAAGATTAAATTGTTAAAAGTAATGTTCTTAACACTGTAAACGGTTTTGTTTAATGAATACCTTCTCGTTATTACACATGTTCATGTATCACATTAACTTGAAGATGTAATAAATATGAATAATGTATAATAAAAAAACGTAGCAACGCCACAAAACCAAGTCATCGGCGTTTGCGGAAACCGTTTTTCTATTTTAGTAACAGCGACCTTCAACCGAGGCACCGAAATAGAATCCCAATTTTTATATCATTTTAGCCTATCTACACACCAAGTTTGGTGACAGTACTATGCAACTACAATGTTATTGAGCGGAGACAATTTTTTTGAATTAACATTTACCTTTATGAGAGTGACCTCATATACATTCCCAACTTTTGTCTTAGATAAAGTACCCTAATTAAAGAAATAAAACGGAAACCAATTTTATATTTTAAGAAGCAGTGACAACATTCCAAAGCCAGTTCGTCATATATGCTTGCTATACACCAGGTTTGTTTGGTAGCATAAAGTCAATCCTAACTAAGTGTAAACTGTAAACCAGAAACCATATTTGATGATTATGTGTATGACCTGGACCGGGAGTTGACCCCCACCAGTCTGTTCACCATTAATAAGGTAACATAGACCAACGCCTTAATCCAATGTGCCGCCATGATTTTTTAGGCGTAGCTTTCTAAGCCAGCTTTTGACCTACTAGAAGAACCAATATAATGTAGTGCCCCCGCCCCGGTACTGTACTTTACTTGGGTTAGGGTAAAAAAATGTTAAATTAAACAGACCAAGGGCAAGGAGATTACTGTCAGGGGATTTAGTCCACCAGTTACAATACTACAATGTTATTCATTTTGGAGATAAGCGATATGTTGACTAAACTAGGGTCTGGTCGGGACCCTATACTGGTAGGCTGGTAGCTCCTAAGACAAGGCTGGTAGCGTCCAAATTCAAATTTATTTCTACTGACAACGTTCCTTTCGGCTTCAAACAACTTTTTATTTATGGGAAGCCTTAACAATAATTATCAATTAAAACTGAATAAAATAATCAGTAATGAAATATCTGGCAAAAGTCGTGTAGCAGGCGGACCAAGAACCAAACTCTAAAATTACAGAGTTTTCTATGCGAAAAACAGCCAAATACTGCTAATAAATATAACTGTAAAATTTAATGATAAAAAGTACCGTGCAGTTTCAAAGTTTGAATAATTCGTATGGATTTTAGAAGCGTAAATAAAAAAATGACTAAGAACAAACTGACAAACAGCCTGACTTTACGAGAGACGGAGGCAAAGTGATGATTCTAGCGTTCTAATAATTAACCTTTTCGGTATGCATGGTATGCAAATGAGGATGTACTACCAAATCTAAATAAGGCCAAGTCGGAAATACCCGGACAGATCCGTAACCGAGTTGAGGCTACGAGCTCACTTCGGCCGAGCATGACGTCATTCGGAATACGAACATTTCCTTATATGCAAATAAGGCGGAGCTTAACTTCTAAACAATTTTAGTGTAAACAATCAAAGTCGGACAGAAATAAAATAATAAAACAATATAGAACGCTACAAATCAACACTACATGCCAAGTATTAAATATAAAATACTTGACAATAAAAGTTAACTATTTCTGCAGAATATGAAGCGATTTCGGTCCGCTTGTACGAGATTTAGTCACCCGGTGCATACGTACAAAAATCCAAGATGGTTGACAACTGTCAAAATTTCAACTCACAAAAACTTTTATGGAGCTTTACAAAGTCAACAATGGACATTACATGAAAACATCGATTTAATTTAATACAGCAGGTGATTGTTGATTGAACTGTTGAATAACTCAGGCTGACATTGCGTACTTTTAGAAAGAATCCCTGCGAAAGCTAGACTTACAATTTCACTAACTGACACAACCGCATGACATAAGAAGAGTTCTAACATTTTGGAATGTAATTTAGTAAACAACAATTTAACAATGCGACTGGTTATCTTCCAATACCTAGAAATGTTACAGAACAATGAACTGTGATTAAAAAGTAGCTGAAAGATAGCCTGACAACTTTAACATCAAAAATAAAAAACAACTGATAGACCGTTTAACAATGCAAAACAATTGCATGAAACAAGGTCGGATCATGCCTCACAATAAGTTGTCAATTTATAATTATTCAACCAATAATATCAGTTTGACAGGAAATAAGTGAATTCATGTCGTTTATCGGAGAAGTACAAAATATTACTGCACTCAGGAGGTATTGATACACGCAGTATCAGAATTTTACCAGAATGATGACTGGAATCCTAAATTTGTGTATATTATATTACTTACTCTCGACATTTTCTTCCCGATTGAATCCATCACCGAGAGGGTATGAGAAAAGAGGCCAGTTTCCCTTTTAATGCCAAGCAAGGGAGCTATGTACTGTAATAGAGCCTCATCTAGCTACTGGTATCATTTTTCACGTCTTTTGTATGACAAGGCCGGGATCGAATCCGTGACCTCTTGCACGCGAAGCGGACGCTCTACCACTAGGCTATCGAAACTTATAGTAATAAACACAAGTGATTGATATAACCGGCACAGCTACCGACAAATGTCAGAAATTAATACTCGAATTCATAATTCTGTCAAAACAGTAATGCCTTTTTAAATTAAATGTAAACAACGCAATCCCCACCAACACCGAATATCTTTTTTTAAAGATATACTTTATTTATTATTAAGTCATACCATCTTAAACTTGACATCACTTATCCATATACAATTTTCTATCATCTACCTATAAGTTAAGTTTAATTTCAATACATCAATCCAAACTAAGTTATTGAGAGGAAATTGTTGTTTTTTTTAACTATTTAAGTAATTGTAACCTTGTCTTTAATTCTACTGAACCCTTATGCAGTCCCAACCTTGGTCTCAATATAAACAACCTATGGGCTAAGTTCCATATCACTGTCTCAGCCTAAATTAAAATTATTAAGTCTGTCAGGGAAATGTCTGCTGTAAAAACAAATTAGTTGAAAAAAAAAGAAATTTTGTTCCTCACTTTTACAAAAGAGTTTTTGTATAATCAAGTTTCAATAGATTTGCATTTATAAATTCTTAATACATGATATGTTTTATAGTCTATGCATTGCATTGCATTGCATACGCACATGTATTTGTTTTGACTCCGGTATTGTTTATAGATAGTAAAATAAACGAAGATACATTTTTGTTGGAAAAGATACAAAACGGGTTGCATGTCGTTAATTGTTCACCCACATCAGAACAGCACGAACTTATCGAACATTTTAAAATTCTTATCCTGTGACGTAGACGTACAGTAAGAAATATGTACAGAACATTTGTCTAATGTACTATTTCCTAAACAAAATTCCAGTCACAACATGTTCTACGGTTTGATCCATCATGTTAGACCGAATCACACGCGTATGAACAATAGTCTGTAAATGGCCGCATAGAGGTAAACCTCAGCCTTTCATGTTCTGACCTTTTATATGTGTATATATAGACTTTCCGATATCTTCTCTCTAAAATTATATTATTTATTGTTTTCATTCAAAACTTCATCCATATTCAAAACAAAACAGCAGATTCTGAAATATTTTCCAAGTACTTACAGTGGTTAACAATGGCACATAAATGTGGTCTTATTTGGAAAACAAATTGGGTTTTAAGACCGGTTATATGTTATATTGATGTAAATATGTCTATATTCATAGAAAAATGTTTCACCAAATATTTCACGAGTTTATTATATCAACGGCCTTTACTCCGTAGACTTATATATGTTTGATATTTTTTTTATCTTGATAATGGGTTTTGTTATTTATACCTATATATATAGTTCATATTTGATCTGGTTGTGTGAAGGTTATGCTGCAGTCACTTATCAGTGTTGCAGCTTGCAATATAGTTTCGGGAATATCTTAGAAATCGTTCATTTATTTTATTTTAACTATTTTTTCTGCGATTTAGTTTGCTGAAAGGCAATGCATAATGCAAGTAGATACATGTAACAGGTAAGTTTAAAGTTGAGAAAACCAGGTACAACCTGTAATGATTTAACGTAAAGCAATTAGAAAATAAGTTTAAACTAAAACATATTATTAAAAAAATCAAAATATTAGCAGCAACTTACAGGAATTGGCCTAAAATTCCATCCCCATCAAAAACTAGTTTTCATATCCAAATACTTCTCAATTTTCGTCTGATCACCTGCGAATGGCCGGTATCCTTGACTGCGTAGGATAATATTTACGAAAATATTATATCTTTTCCTTGATTGTATTTAAATCAAATATTATTTAAGAGTGTGAAAATCAATCTTAAAGTCCGCACAAAATTTCAGTTTATAAAGTCTCCAAAAATAACATTTAACATACATAATATTTTTTATGAAAACTGTCGATTTACAACTATTAAAAGTGTCAATAAAATGCCACATTGTAGGATTTCTGATTGCGTAAATCGCGTGTTCAAAATATTGATTTTCCTTTTAACTACAATTGTAATCAAAAGAGCCTTTTATAGTTCAACCGCGTGTTTTGAGCCGTGACGGAATGATACACTTTTTCAATTGTTTTATATCGGTATTCGGTTCATACCTTGCTGAAAAATCTCTATACAGTAAGTTGATATGTATGTTTTGTTTTCTATGAACTTGATTATATCGCTGGCGCAATTGGTAGAGTGTTAGAATTAAAAAAACCCGAGGTGCGAGTTCAAGCCCAGATTACGGCCATATGTTTTCTCGTATACATCTTTTTTATATTTTATTTTTATGGAAAGCTGTAGTTAACCCCCGGAGTACTATTCAGTTTTCTCTATATAACCATATATGGCTGTTCGTCTACTTCCCTTATTCATTGCCGGAGAAGGAGTATCCAGACTATATCGTGTTCTTCTCTATCGATTGTAAAAAAGGACGAAAAACAAACAACACCGGTATTGTACATTTTAGACGAAGCATCTAAACTATGCTGTGTTCTCTGTCGAGTTTTGTAAGAAAATAATGAACAACTAACCGCATGTTATACAACTCACTCAGTTTGTTTCGATACTTTGAACTATGTTATGTTCTTCTCCGTCGGTTGTTAAATTAAAAACTGAGACAAAGAACAACTTTTCAACGCGATACTTCTCTGTCACCTTCTCCCACAACATATACAATTATGGAAAGCCGTAGTTCACCCCCGGAGTACTATTCAGATTTCTCTATATAACCATATTTGTCTGTTCTTCTACTTCCCTTATTCATTGTTGGAGAAGTAGACAGAGAAGTATCGCGCTGAAAAGTTGTTCTTCATCTCAATTTTTAATTTAAAAACGGACGGAGAAGAACACAACATAGTTCGGGAGTTGTATTACATGCGGTTGGTTGTTCTTCGTTTCCTTACAAACATCGATGGAGAACACAGCATAGTTTATATGCTTCGTCGAAAATGTACAATACCGGTGTTGGTTGTACTTCGTCTTTTTTACAATCGGTGGAGAAGAACACGATATTGTCTGGACACTACTTCTCCGACAATGAATAAGAGAAGTAGAAGAACAACCATATAAGGTTATATAGAAACAAGAGCTGTCGGAGGACAGCAACGCTCGACTATTTAACAGCCTTGTCGCTTGAATGAATAAGAAAGTTGAAAAAGGGGCATAATTTAGTAAAAAAGTAAAATAGGGTTATGGAACCTGCAAAGTGCTTATCAGCTCATGACAGTGGACAAGTGTATGAAGTTTCAATCCATTCCCATTAGTGGGTACTGAGATACCAGCTTACATATAAGAATTTAACCCAAAAACTCCTAAGTTGAAAAAGGGGCATAATTTTGTAAAATGCAAAGTTGAGTTATTGATCCTTTGCACTGCATGTCATATCATGACAGTGAACTAGTGTGTGAAGTTTCAATCCTTTCCCATTAGTGGATACTGAGATACCAGCTTACATACAAAAACTTAACCAAAAATTTCTATGTTGAAAAAGGGGCATAATTTTGTAAAAAAGCAAAATAAAGTTATGGGACCTGCTTTGTGCATGTCAGATCATGACAGTGAACAAGTGTGTGAAGTTTCAATCCATTCCCATTAGTGAGAACTGAGATACCAGCTTACATACAAAACCTTAACCAAAAAATTCTAAGTCGAAAAAGGAGCATAATTTTGTAAAAAGCAAAATAGAGTTATGGAACCTGTGCAATGTAAGTTAGTTTATCACATAAATAAGTGTGTGAAGTTTCAATCCATTCCCACAAGTGGTTACTGAGAGACCAGCTTACATACAAAACCTTAACCAAAAATTTCTTAGTCAAAAAAGGGGCATAATTTTGTAAAAGAGCAAAACAGAGTTATTGAACCTGTGCAATGTAAGTCAGTTTATCACAGTGAATAAGTGTGTGAAGTTTCAATCCATTCCCACAAGTGGTTGCTGAGATACCAGCTTACATACAAACACTTAACCAAATCGGGACGCGGACGCCGACGCCGACGCGGACACCGACGCATGGGCGAGTCCAATAGCTCTACTATTCTATGAATAGTCGAGCTAAAAACTGAATAGTACTCCGGGGGTGAACTACTACTTTCCTAAATTTTTTATTTAACAACCGACGGAGAAGAACACACCATAGTTTGGGGTATCGAGAAAAAACGAGGGAATTGTATAACATGCGGTTGGTTATTCTTCGTTTCCTTACAAAAACCGACAGATAACACAGCATAGTTTAGATGCTTCGTCGGAAAATCATGGGGAGATGTACAATACCGGTGTTGGTTGTTCTTCGTCCTTTTATAAAATCGGCGGAGAAGAACACGATATAGTCTGGATACTCCTTCTACGGCAATGAGTAAGGGAAGTAGAAGAACAGCCATATATGATTGTATAGAAAAAAATGAATAGTACTCCGGGGGTGAACTACGGCTTTCCATATACAATGAATAAGGGAAGTAGAAGAACGAGTTAAGCTCGATGATCACAGGTGCTGAAAGATCGTCTATAGCAATATCTTACTCCCAGTTTTTCTGTTCAACTGAGAGTACATGGTCAATACATCTACACCAATCTGAAGATGAAACTGTTTGCAAATCCTCACATGCGCTATCTTAAACGTCAAATATTTTTGACTGGCTAACACACCATTAACAAATCGAATCAATGAACTGCACAATTAATTTCCTCGTGGAATGTATATTGAAACAAACGATTATAATTTAAAAACACGTGAACTTACCAAGACTCGAACCTCGAAAAGCAAGTTACTTAAGCCAACGCCATATCCATTGGGCCATGCATTTGCTTAGAGTCAATAATACCTTAAACCGCTTTACTATGTAATACATATACGTTCCTACCCTTTTTTGGCGAATCAACTATCCTGTATTAATTAGTCACGGCTCGAAAACGTGGTCGAACTATACCCCTATATATTGGGAATAACATGCAAAATAATTGACTTTAATCCACAAAGTTTTCACAGTAATTTAATACGGCATTTAGGAATATACACATAAAACAACTAAGAATGATATTATTATGATACTAAATGTAGTTAAATTAGAGCACATAGAGGGGACCCGCGCACGTCGTAACGCAGTTACCGTCAACAACATATAGGGTAATGTGCATCTTTTCTAAAAATACCTCCCAATGCGTGCTCAATACACTTTCGAAGGCCGCGAAACCCATCGCAGTAGAAAATGCGACATTTATAAATCGTCGGTTCTTTTAATCTTTACCCTGCTAAATTTCTAAAATGGACTGGTCCATCATTCAATTTCGGAAATACCTTTTATTTTTCGATAGGGTGTTCACTGAAAATTCACTGATAGAATGGTGAATGATTAGTCTGCACGGATGGCCGTCTGATCTTGGTCTGCACTGGTCACAAAGGCAGAATCACTTGCCGCCAGCGGGTTAAAGGTTAAAATAGTCGCTGTACAGTTGTAAAGTTTCAGTATCCTTGCAAACAAACGTCTCACCTACCTTTACAGCATAAAAAACTACTAGTACTCGTTAACCGATTACTTTTTCAGTACCCTTTGAGGGATGAGGCCCCTCCTTTTGGTATTCACCCGTACGTACAGCTAGCATTGCATTTGCAGTTTCGCATTTGAACGAATTCGGGAGACTTTTTATGTTACGGTCAGCTGAATTCTTGTCAAAGGTTTCAAACAATGTCCATTTTTTCTGTGGCCTTTTGCAATAGTATTTGTTTGGTGGTGACCTTCAGCGAGGGTTTGACTAGTGTCTTGTTTTATTTGTTATATAAAACGTGCTGCAGAGATTCGATAGAATTTCGGGTCACTTCAAAAAAATGTCAGCAACACATTTTTTGCTCGATTTTGATGTTTGCTTTTAAGCCCATTTAGAGATAAGAATATATAATTACAAAAATACAAATCAGTAACCTAGAATTTTGTGTGTATATAATTTTTGTCGATCATGGTGTTGTTGCTGTTTTTGCTGATGTTGGTACAACCGAACATACGGATAATGGTGAGGTCGATCGGTGGTCACGATGATTATTATGGTGAAAGGAGATTTTGGTAATAATGATGGTTAGGATTATCAATTTTATTATTCCTATTGTTACTAAAACAAATCTTGTTGTTATTTGCTAACGATTGTTTTATCTATCAAAATGGCGTTATCATGATGATGAGGAGGAGGAAGAGGAGGAGAATGACGATGACGTTTTATTTACATTTAATGTTAATCGTGTCTGCTTACGATATACTACAACCGAAGGTGATTAAGATGATAGTGATGATTAGGTTGTGGATTTAAGTGTCTATTCAATGATACTTATGGCATGAATATACTTTTTCGAATCGGGCATTTTTTTATTTACATTAAATTTTAATATACAAATATGTTATATTTTAGCATACAGTTATAAAATCCTTTATGTTTTGTTTTTCATTCGTGCAGATATTAGGAAAGAATACACATGCACATATTTAGAACAGACTCTGTCAGACAACGTACGGGAGAATGAAAGAGAGTAACTATCTGTGGGCGCGGAGTATTTGTGATGGCTTTTTTGAGTGCAATGTATGGCGCAAATGACGCCTTTGTCTTTTCGATTTGCAAAACTTTTATTTTTAATGTCCGGCCTTGCCCATAATAATGGCATAAGATTTAAAAACACAAACGAGAAAAAAAGTTTCATAAGAGCAGGAAAGAAATCAAAGAGCAGAAAAGAAAGCAATTTTTGTCGGACATCACGTGGAATATTTCATTCCTTTTCAGTTTGATGAATGCGCTAGAAAGGAACAGTTTTGATGAGCGTGTTTTTCCACCAACTCTAAAACATGTGATTGTACATTTCTCAAGCATATATTGATGGCTTTTAAATTTATGCATATCAGAATATTATGTTCAGTGTGTTGCAATAATTACCGTTTGCATCATAATATTGGCAGTAGCTGCGCAAATGTTACGCACAATCTATAAAATCGCTAATGACGCATGGTATAGTAAACTTGAAAACTCCAGAAAGCTGTGTTTATACCAGCGCAAAACAAAATCATACAACATCAATTTTGAGAATTGCCAACGAAGTTTAGAGCGGATTATTGCATATACTTAGCACTTCATCGTGTGACGTTTTCAACCTGCCGATTTCGTTGTTTCTATGATAAAAACGAGTAAAACTCCGGTTTCAGGACACTAAATTTTGAGGCAAAATTAGCCCAAAATGCACACCTTTTGTGACATGTACCACATTATCTGCAACCATGTGTATATTTCTAAAGCACATGACCTGACCAAAGTAATGGTGAGTAGAAAAGTGACTCGTAACAATTTACTTTTTCCGCAGATATGAGCTGAATATGGATGGATGAATTGTCTGTCTCCCGTTACCTTAATTAAAATTCTAGACCCGGCCATCTACACGGAGCTAGGAAATTCGATTCAAGCAGTTATTTATTTTACACAATAATTACTTGTCCGCAGGAATTCTTAGTTCTATAAACATCATACATAACCAATTGAATATAAAAGCCATTAAAATATTGTAAAATTTATTTCAAATACATGTATGATAAAACTGTTACTTCGCGCATGCATGGCGCCAAATGGTAGGTCATCACGTTCCTTTGATTATACACGCCAGGACCGGAAATGGTAAAACGTCTTGAGGAAGAGTTACATTAGGGCGAAAATGATGGCGAATTATTCTGCAAAGCATATGACCAACTCAATATGTGTATAAAGTATTCAATACAGTTGTGCAATGTGACATTTCGTTTTTGAAAAAACATATTTGATCAAATTTGAAAGCTATATTTCTAGATGCATACATGGCGCTAAGTATCACGTCGAGGTGACGTCAACTGTTAGAATAACTTGTATATCTGATATATTGATAACGTAAAACATAAGCACAGACTCCCTTTTCATGCTATCATTGCTATAATTATTGTTGAATTGCTATTAATAATAGAATTTGGGTCATTTATGGACGATTTGGGTTAATTACAGTGTTAGCTGGATCCCAGAAACACATAATAAAATAATTATTAAGCTACATACAAAAGTAAAAGCGAACCAACTATTTGTTAGAGCAAGAACTCGTTGTAAAATACTATGTTCAAATTTGAACCAATCAGAAACAAGTTCTATAAATAATACCAATCAAAGCTCACGTCTGCTAAGGTATAAATAGGTAGATGGATGACAGAAAGACCATTCGGTATCCAGTGATAGGAGAAGACACATCAAGGATTCAACTTATAATTTAATATCCTAGTACCTTGATAAGGAGGTTATTGCAACTACCCTGTCAGGGCGGATAAATTATTAAAAAGAAGACGTTTGAAGTTCATAGACTAAAGAAGAGCTGCAGAATTTCAACAAGGTATCGAGCTATAGGGCCAGCGCATAGGAGTTTTACCTTAAAGGTAGTTGAATGCTATAGACGATAGCAAATATAGGCTGAGCATCGGAAAGCTGAGACAGAGACCTAGAGTTTGGTAATCTACTGAGATCGTAGGAGAGTTCAAGGTTATAGACGGTTTAGCGTTATTGGCGAAGTACAGCCAAGGCATCGGTTTATACTTATATGGTAGTTGAATGCTACATGTGATAGCATATAGGCGCTGGGCATCCAGGAGTCAGGGCAAACATATAGAGTTGCAACTTCAATTAAGAGGACAAAGGCCGAGCATCTATGCGATAGGACTCGTATGTTGTTGTTTCAAAGACATTGACTGACGGGAACTTCAACAAAAAGACCAGTCAAGTATAGGGTCTTCGGCCTATAGGAGTTTGAGATAATTATTATTAATTGAATATTGTTAGTTTGAAACATTTAGTGATTTGCCTGATCCCTGGAATTATCTAGCTCCTCATAATTGAAATCATTTACGAATCATTGGTACATGAATCATGTAAGCAAGGTAGCCAGAAGAAAATTCTATATATATGAGATATTAGGTCTCACCAGCTATACGTTTTAACAAAGGACATTCTACATCGTTTGTCAGCTAGTCTAAGTCATATTTACCTTAGCGATTGGACCCATTTCATTGTTCAAGATACTAAAGGCGTAGGCACTTCTCTGGGTCATATAACTTGTATTCTGACATCAACATAATATCACTGTGATGATTTAAGCATAGGTAGTCATATAAGAATATTTAATAAACCACAGCCATATTCACATTGTAGAGAATTTTCTCTAAATAGTTTGTTATTCGTTTTGGAAACATTGCCGTTTTATACTCACCTGTTGTCTAAGTTCCTTATTTCTTAAACGAAAATTAGACAGTTTCTTTTTATTACGACATCACAAGCTGAGCTACGTACATATAGCACCTTATGTATGTGTATCTAAATTATGAAAGTAATAGTAGATTGATGACAGAATTTATTACTTTTAGCCATAAAATATCAAATTCAGGTATAATAAATGAACAGGGCGTCATACGGTAATATGATGTCAACATTTTCACGTCAAATTACACTCTCACCGATCCTGTCAATAGTTGTTTGCAACGCCTAACTGCATTCTCAACTGAAAAACAGATCGAACCACGATAAAATTATATCATTTTGCCATCCAGCTGCTAACAAATCAACATAGACGGCGCGTATGTAATAATGTTGTTGTTTTACCATAATCAGGGAATTTTCTGCAATGATTAAAATATTGAGCTTTGTTAACATTACATTTCGCAGCCTGGAAAGCCAAAACTCAGAACCCGAAAATCAAAACTAGAAGTTAATAGATAAATTGTTGATTGTTCTAGGAATATGGTCATCTTAAGACGGCAAAATATTTATATCATGATAATATATTGGCTGATATTTGCATCTGTTTCTTGCGTTGGTAATCTGCTTTTTACTGCATTACACGGTAACCCGTCGACGGATCTTCATGAACTTAATACAAATATAAATCACTAAATGACAGAGTTTTCCCCTTTGATTTTGTATAAAGTAGGAACCAACAAACCCTTTTGTACATAACTTGTTAATATCTGGAACTTAAATATCTTTCAAAATATAGTCCCCTCATTCACAAAAGACTTATTCGGCGGGGGATATCACCTCACTGCATTTGCTTGCTTCTTTCAGGACTGAACTATATAATTATCTCAATCAAATATATAAATGACATTTTAGATGTATTACAAAAATTGTTAATGCAATACGAGTTCCTGTACTAAGACGTGCTTTTTGTCAACCTTTCAAACTCTCAAAAACAAATTCATTTGGGCTTCAGAAAACAGGATCGTCAACAACACTTTAGAAAGCTTAAGACCGGATCTTCGTGAACTTTTCTACAGTTTTATGATACTTTTATATCGGTAGGAAAACTCAAAAGCTTTATTCAGTTATTATTTAAAAGATTCTTCCTTTATGTAAAAACATTAATTGTTATGGATAAACCTTGCAGTTTACAGTTATCTGATAATAGAATAACATACGCGTTTGTGAAATTCCTAATATATTTTTATAAATTAGTTGGTATTGCAAATGTACTGATAAAATGATATTTATAGAGCAAACCACCTTCCTTTAAACTCATACTGTATCGTTAAGAAACAAAGAACACCAAATCAGTTCAATATACTTGTATTATTTGGTAAGAAGCACTTCGGTGATCTGTGTGTGTATCAGTACATGTACATTGACAATACATCACAATACTAAACATCAATATACATAACTTATTATCATACAAACATTATACATCATCATGATTATCATACGTCATTCATACATCATAATAATAACATATAACATGATAGGCATTCAAAGCGTTATGTTCGATTAAAATCTACAGATCGTCGAAATCAATCGAGACATTTAAGAAAAGTCTAATGATTGCCCAAAGCTGAATGACAACTTACATGAAAACGTGAATCCCTTAACATCATATGCTAACATAATGTTTTTATGAATACAGAAATAATATTTCTATATGAATTAACAAAGCAACTTGATTTATCTCTAAAACGGCCACTAGATAATATCTTTAAAAAACTTAAATGTATACGATTATTTTGATTTCTATGGGATAACACGCGAGATGTATTTTGCCAAAAGCTATATCAAGGTCAGTAAACAATCTATATATACATTACGGTGGTATACGATGATACGGTAGTATGTTTAAGACATGTTTTCTTTTATCTATTTTAAGATTAAATTATGTTGTCCACACGACATACTTTCTCAGTCGCACGACCTCTTATCTGGTACACACGACATCTTATCTCGAGCGCACGGCATCTTATCTCGTGCACACAGCATCTTATCTCGTAGGTACGATATGTTATCTCGAGCGCACGACAAGTTTTCTCATGCGTTCAACATCTTATCTCGAGCACACGATATCTTATCTTGTGAGCTTGACATCTTATCTCGTGCTCACGAGATAATTTAATCTTATGAAAAAATAAATGCATGTCCTAAAGATACCACCGTATATAGGTGATTGATAGATATTGATTTTGGTCAAAAATATTAATGTACGGGAGTCAATCCAATCAGCCAGAATTGCTTTAACACAATTAATAATCAAGGGAGAGAATACTCACTATTTTTACTTAAAAGCTGACCTTGCGGATGCAATAGCAAGTGTCCTTCCGGTTAGGACATTTAACTGATAATGCATGAGCCAAAGCAATGAATGAAGAAATACAATGAACAAGACCGTATAACATCAATCCCTAAGAATATATCTTAATTTTAGACGAACCCGCCAATTTTATTGTTCGACTGCGTCCGAAAATGTGGAAATGGAAATGCAAATATTTGAGTGGTATTTTTCAACGACAATCTGCAACCTAGAACACTGTGGAATATCCAGTGAAATAAAACGCAATCATTTACATTCAGGATATAATGTCCATTTGATAAATCTGCAATACTGATTGCCTCTAGTTGCTTGTAATCTTTTATTTTAATACTAAAATATCAAACACAATTAACTACCTGTGTATAACTTTGGGTACAATAGTGTTTTTATGTTTAGGTAACTTTTCCCTATTCACATACGTCACATTCTCTATTTGAAAGATATAAAAAAGTAATATATTAGAGCTATATTTAATTTATTAAGCTACTTTACATTCCATTTTACTGTGTGAATAACGCATTAGAGTCTTTCGTCATAGTTGCCAGACAACACGGCTGCTTGGTAATAATAAATATATGTACTTCATGTCACTAAATCATCTTTTAAAATTATCGTTTCATTATTGAATTGTCTATAATTTTAAAACATAAACACAAATCTGGAGACACTTTATGTGAGGGATTTAGTAATATTGTTTGATTTTAAACTTCAGAGAAGCGTTAATTTGTTCAACCCGTATGTACTCTTCACTCTAAATACAATGAATGCATTTGATAGAATTAAAACCTATGAATAATACTTCAAATATCTTTCTGGCATCCAGTACAATTTATTTTGTATCACTGCTGTGATGCTGTAGCTGGAAGACTAATATACAGTGTTCTCTGTATTTCGGTAGGATTAGTCTACATCGTTGTCTTTCAAAGCAGAACGATGGTGCAAGAAAACTCTCTAACTGATCAACAATTGTTCCCAGTACTTGTTTACCGTTATAATCAACCTGATGCACACGTCCTATATTGTCTAATACAAGTACAGTACCATCACCAACAACACATACATCTAATGTACTATTCCATACATCAGACTTCAAAGTGAATAGATGGTTTCCTTTGTTATCTATTGTTACAAGACCGCCATTACCAATTGTAATATAAATACGTTCACCGTCATCACTGACAGCAATATGGGTCAAATACGTATGTTTTATGTTGGAAAGAACATGTTTCTCTTGAAAGTCTCTATTATAGGTATATACACGGTTATCACCTATGACATAGAGTGTATCACCATGACAAGCCAGACCGTAACATCTGTGGTCAAGCTGTACCTCATGCTCAAGCTTCATCTCGCCTGATACATTCACATACTGAATTATACCAGTCTCATTACCGACAACAGCTCTATCGTCACCAATATAACACATGGCAGTCCAACTATTGTACTTATTGTTACAAAGACAGTGACTGACGACGTTGTACGAACTGTCAAGTTTCTTCAGCTTTCTGTTACTATAATCAGGAAGAAGAATGCTACCATCTGGAAGCATACGGATACTGCGTATGAAACAATCTTCTTCATCATTGTCGTTTCTGTTCATGAAAAGATTCTCTATCCGTACATTATACTTTCCTATCATACGCTCTACGACAAGACTTTGATTCTGTTTCCCGTAAGACCTTTCTGATACGACTTGCTTTATCCCAACACATGATCTGAAAGTATGATAAAAACAAGGTTAGGTAAATACACAATTGTCTAATATGAACAATAGTCCAGCACATATTACAATACATAAACACATTTTAATTCATTATCCCTTTCACTGCCTACAAGACGGGTATACCCGTCCCACTTCTATGTCAGCCTATTTGCCTACAAGTTACCCGTCTTGGGATTTCCCAACATTCCAACCTATAAACAATGCAAATGACGTCACATGAATTTATACCAGAGCAACCAATCATATTAAAAGAATGTTTTCCATCCGTGTTTGCTGTTGTATTTTTAGAATACTGTACACAGGAAATCCCATAATGACCTAAGTGACCTGGTAAATTTCCATATTTCAAAATGGTGGACGGTGATTCAACTGCAGGATAAAGTAGACAAAACAACTGCAATATTCCCTCTAAACTTTGAAGATTCGATAAGGAAATTGGGTACTTCATATTGCTTTGTTTTTTTAAATACAGATTTACAAACCAAGCAGATTCTTCAAAACATTATTGCTGTTTACGGTCATTCTTCCCCATCTAGCCCCTTCGCTGTCTACATGTATGACGGGTATACCCGTCTCACATATACGTCAGCATATTTCAAACTAAAACAAGATTTTTTTAGAATAAATCTGTTCATCTGTATGCATTTATTATTTTTCTTTCTAAAAATTATAGGTTTGTATACTTTCTGTGAACAATAAAGCCTCTAAACTATTCTGTCAAAACAAAGGTGATTTTCAGGAAAGTGCCTTGGCAAATACAGTGTACATTACGTAATCGGGTCCTCGGTAGCAAAAGAATATCAATAAAGACATTTATTATAATACTTATACTAAAAAGCATTATAAAATCTTTAGACATTTTCACATGTGTAAATGTTATCTTATTTACAAAAAATAGTATGGAATGTATACTTGTCCCACTTAAATAATACATAAACTGTTCGAAAGTCATTAAGTAGTTCATTTAAAGATAAACTATATTTTGACTTAATTGTTATTGTTCCCTATAAATGTATATCTTCTTTTCCATATACTTTGAGTCGTGATAATCTAGTTTTTTAGATGATATGAACATCCTATTTTAAGGGTAATTATTATAATAAAGATTTTAAGATATTATATAAATGTTGCATTCTTGAGAGGGTTTTATGAAGTATATTCACCATGAGATAATAGGGTTATTATAACAGTAGCTCGATCTGGGATGCTGTATTCTGCTCGAGTGGATTTTTGCCAGATCGGATCTCACGAGATCTAGCTACTGTTATAATGACTCTTTTATTATATACCTCTAACTTTGTGTTTGTTGTTTTGTTATTGAACGAAATCTTCAATGTTTATCGATATTAAAAGTGAACTTAGTGAAGATTTTATGTGCGCTATTTATAGAACTGTGTCAGGTCATGCATATTAATGAAAGTAGTCCGGCAGCATACAATACGGAAGGTACAATACGGAATTTAAAAGGTACAATACGGAATGTTTTTCTGCCTGTTCATATTTAATTGTGAAATACAAGCCGATTCTTTACAGAATATATTCAGGTATATAATAGATATGAATATCGATCGAGGCGTAAGCCCGAGGGTGAACATTTATAATTCCGAAAACATAGAAATTAAAAATAAAGAGTATATTACATGACTGTATTTTCATACTGAATTAATTAAACGAGTTGAATAAAATGATAAAATGTGAGGCTCAATGTGGAAAAACTCAAAAGTATTATTCTTTTTATCACATGTTAATTTTTCATACTGAAACATAAAAAGTTCTTCTTTCTTTACCTATTACAGACAATGTCAATTCGACCAACGTTTCTATTGTTAGAACGACGTCAAAGCTTTATTACAAAATTGTAATTCACTCCCGCGACGTCAAATATGTGATAAATTGGTCTATAGTTTATGACGTCATAAAAGTGCCAGAACTATGTGACGTCGTGTAAGTGCACGTTAGTTTAGACAAGGTTTTTTACTAGGGAAAGCCCTGGCGCGTGCTCGGACAAATTTCCACTTTCCCCGCTAGGCAGGCAAGAAAAATGGGTTTACATTATTGGATGACTAACAAAACGAGTTTAATGATTTATTATCATGATCAATAAAAAGTAAATATTAACACCAAATGAAATCATACTCAGAAATTGTGATGAATTCGATGTAAGAAATTGTTCCTTCTCTTTTTTTGATAATCGTGTCTGCCATTAGACGAACGCCATATATCAATATAGATAATTGCCTACCAGCCAACTCGTCAAACGGGAGAAATAACAATTAATATAGCAAGCACAGAAAACCAAAACAGCGATGTTTGGCATATGATATTAACTAAATGATAAAGTCATATGCGCATAAAGCTGAAATAGAGGTTTTGCGCTCGAGATATTAAATCCCTGACAGATATTATACATCAATAAAGTTATTAGTGTACAAATTGAGAATTTGCTTTGAGCATTTATGTGAGGTATAACATTACATATTAAACGTTGCAAAATTCAATATTTATACATTTCTTTTTGCAATAAATAGAGTAAATGTAATGTTATATTTGAAAAGATTTCAAATATTTAACTGATTGCCCGGTGGAAACACATCTGTGTACTGAGTGAGTACTGACGACCAAAACTAACGATTTAACGTGTTACACATAAAAATGTTTTCCATACGCTTCCGCTTCCGTCATTTTTCTTGAAATACTTAATTTTGGCAATGATATGATAGATTTAACCTTTACTGATTTTAAGTATCTAGTTAAATCAGTAAATAATATCACCGTTGTTTTATTCTTGCATAAAACCTTTGTTTTTTGCCGATCTCGGGCATGCACAAACAGGGAAAAAAAACGTGTACAAACAAGGAGATTCTCGTGAGCACGCGCTGTTGGTGAACGTTTTGAATATGCTGTTGCGGGTCCAACGTAAGCAAATTATGGATCCCGAATCAATTTTGGCCGAAGTCGAAAGGTCCGAGATTTATGAAATCTTTTCATCTGCATTTTTATTAAAAATATCATTTTTCAACCTAACTTTACTTTAACTTGTAATAAGCGCTACCTCTCTTGATACGCGACTGAATTGACGTTCCTTATTATTGTATTATTACGCGTATTAGACTCAAAGTAAGTTTACACGCCGCGATTTAATCCCTGAAAATGATAGGCAAACAATATTTACAAAAATACAATTTCGTTTTCCAAATTAATTTGAGTCGAGAAAGTTGACATGCTAACTTTAAATCTTACACTAAAACTTTTAAAAAATGTTTGTGTCTACTTTACACATCTATGCAGTCTACTGATGTAGTGATGGTGTGTAATGTAAAGCATAAACATGACGAAGCGTAAAGTTTGAAGAATTTTTCCATAGTTAATGAACATTTGATGAACAGAAGGTATTTATTATATATTTTTCAATTTATTTGTAGATCTCACCAACCATGTTTGAGTTTATAAATCCAATCTAAGTTGATTATATCGATGTTGGAAAAATTCAAATTTTTGTGTTTATCAAACTTTAATCGCGATGGGGTGGGGTGCAAAGCAAAATTTTCTAGTTATAGGCCTAGAGATTTTATTTTTAACGACATGAAGAATATAGGTATCGATACCAGTTTCTATTAAACGATAATATTTACATTTAAAAAGCGTAAGGGACAGACTATTAATTTAAACCAAGCAGAATTGTATTCTGTCGGCACCTCACCAGCAAATTGTCTAAAGACAGGATGCCGTGTACAGTATGCCCTTTTCTCATAATTCCGAGCCTCTAAAGCTAAAGTTCCTACCGATATATCGGAAAAAGGGGAAGTCATGCTTATTTTACATATATTTAATATTAAAGAAATTACCACAACAAGAATGTCCTTTCGACATGTATAAAATATGCACTGTTTCTGTATGCCCTGGAAATGCATAAATAAAACATGTGTCCATAACAACCTGAAACGGCCGACTTCGATCGGCTAATGTCAGCTGAATAGTCTTGCTTTTTCGATATTTCCAGCACTTTAGTTGTGTTTTATGCAAGAATAGCGATAACACACGTTTGTTTCGTGAAACAACATCTGCAGAATCCCTCGGGCTATGTTGGTGCACTCGCCCTACGGGCTCGTGCACCAACCAATCCCTTGGGATTCTGCAGATGTTGTTACACAAAAAAACGTGCGTTAACCCTCCAATATCAGCTGTCGTATGAAGAGAATATGAGGTCGGAATAAACTTGCCGTTACCGACAGGTGTATAAAGCTTACAATGGGCAAACAAATCCGCTAGTACTTTCTATGTAAGAATACCGCATATTATCTTTTTATCAGCATTCCAGTCTTTCACTTTGTGCGGTACTACCTTAGTCATGAATGTTTCTCTATAGGAAATCAAAAATACCAAAAATGGTGTAACCTTAATTCAAGAAAACCATAATCACGTGACTGAGACCTGTAATAAAAAAGCGTACGCTGATATTGCGCAGGTAAACATCAGGACATACCTTATTCAACATTCATTTCATTCAACAGTTTACACACAGACTTGGAAACATGTAAATTCACAGACATGTCTTTTCATAATGCTATTATCTGGTGTAAAAATGGCCTTTACCAGTCGGGAAAAATGGCATTATATACTGACATGGACTGTATTCGTGTAGACCGCGAAGGCACATCCGGCGAATTTGTACCATTGTATCCAAAACAGTCATCCATCAACAGGAAATTAACTGCAGCATATTAAATTTCGTTAAACAGTAAACCTGTTATTAAAATAACAGAATATATATTTGCTACGTTTATATAACAATATATTTGATATACTCCTTTGTATAGATATGAAAATTATATGATATATTTTTCTTTCTTTTCTGTTAATATAAGCTTGTATTGCATGTTTTTCATGAATATTTGAGAATTATCAAAGATTTGGACATAAACTTCTTACTTCGATTACATGTTTATATATTTCTATACCATACTATTATTGTACTTCTTGAATCGTATTTTATCATTAATATCTTTGAGTTATTATAATAAACTCTTTTTTTCTATTATAAGCTGCGAAGTTTGTGTTCGTATATATTCTTTACTATTTTAACACAATCTGTACCCCTAGAGGGAAACTACATAAGAAACTAACTGCAGGAATGCGCTAGTCATGGGATTCGTCATTTGCTCTTTTGGGTGATACTTGTACATGTGTTGCTGTGGCGTTACCAGCGGTAACTGTGTTAAAGTTTGTAAATGTGTCCGTTTTTCAAGACTTTGAAGACTCATGACAGCAACTCATTATTCCTTCTTTTATATTTAGCGCGCATCTATTTGACGTTGTTGGCGTTTAACGTCTGGCGCCTTAATCGCGACGTCCCTTTTTGACGTACTTCCTGTGTACTTGTTTGTACTTGAATGGAGTTGATGTCATACAGTCATCGGAACCTAACGTACTTTTAGTATTGATGTCAATCCCGACATTTTGGTCCCGCGAGCTGGAAACACAGCCTAAAAAGAGAAACTTTTGTAACAGTTCAAGAGTAGATTTACCGTTACAGTCGCAAAGATGGATTTGACGAAACTACGAGCTCTTGTTGGGAAATAAAGGCGCAGTTACAAAATTAACTTCAAAGTTATAACTTAGTAACATTTCTCTCAAATTCGGCATTCCAGGGATTACTCTTAGGCTCATCTACAGGGTATGGTAACATATATTCAATGTCTTTAAGAGATCTGATGACCATCTTTTTTTCCATTTTTAGTCTGTTTAACGAATATCCGGCCGTCAATTGTCCAGTATGAATGCATGCGGCCATCTTGGCGCGCTGAGATTAACTCCTCGACGATCGACTGTCTTCTTTTCGTCAGATCTTCTGAAACAAACACTTTGTAACCATTTGATTTTGTAGATTTAAGATTTTTCTGGCTCATATATACATTTTTTTTTATTTTCCAATTACGAAATTTACAAATAATTTGGCACTTTCCATCTTTCACTTTGCCAATAGTATGAGATCGGTCAATATCATTTACTGTTATTTTTGGTTCAACACGGATTATATTGTTACACAGGTCAACCACGATCTTGTCGGTTGATTTATTTGCTTCTGCCGGTACCCCATGGAATCTCAGTGAAGTACGGCGCCCGTACTGCTCTGTCTCATCAATATAACCGAAGGCTGACGAAACTTCATTGTCAATTGATCTGAGTCTCTCGACCAAAGTTCTCTATTTTCAGATTTTAAACTTTCAATCTGTTTATTTTGATGATCGATCTTCTTGTTTTGATTTTCATCTTTTGTTAATAGTTCAGTATTCACAGAACTCATTTCATCTAATTGTAACTGAAAAGTTTGTGATGATGGCTTTAGAGAATTCTCAATAACTGAAGTTACAAGTGGGACCATTGTGGCAGTAAGCGCATTTGTAACAGCTTCACTAGAAACTACCTAGGGAACAAGTTGCGTGAGGTCAAAAGTTTGATCCTGGCAAACGTCTGCTGCGACAGTACAAAAGTCAGTAGACTTAAGTGGAGAACCTTTCCACCTTGTAAGGGCGGGTACATTCACATGGCCAGTTCGATTTCCCTCCACTGGACTCACTATTTCGGCGTATGTCCGCTTACGTTCTGGACCTTGGGCCTGGACTGGCGTGGCCGGTGTTACTCCACTCTCCGACATTTTAACGTCTATCATACTTAAATGTATGTTTGCAAATTAGCAAAACAGGTAATGCACAGATAATGCACTCAGGTAGAGAATTATGAATTTACCGTTACTGTTCAAAGATAAGTTGACAGACAACTTACGGTTCGGATAACAAAAAGTCAACATTTCTCTTTGTGTTTGGATGGCGCGCTTTTGCACTGATCTAAATAAATCCAAGTCTTTGAAATTAAAGTATTCCACCAATTTTTATGAACGATTGACTCAAGTAACAGCTATGTGTCCAATTTTATCTGGTTTATTCACACATATTATTAAAATTCCTTCACATTTCTCCTTGTCCATAAAAATCACCTCAACATGACCGCCATCTTACCGGAAGGTAATTCGTGCAGTATAACAAGGGATCAATCAATGCTGACTAACAGTTATAATAATGTTCAAACTATAAATAATGGAAACAGCTATCATAGACTGCCGAAATTAGATCTTCCCATATTCACCGGAAATGTAATTGAGTGGCAAGCCTTATGGGATTCATATGAATCTGCAATGCATGCAAACTCGTCACTTATGAACGTACAGAGACTCATTGTTTTGAAATCTGTTCAGAGTGGAGAGGCCCTTCAAACCATCGCAGGCTTCGCGCTTCGCGCTTACAAACGTAAATTAACAAAAAGCAGTCGAGATTTTACACGAACGTTCTGGACAGAGGGAGAAGATAATTCAGCAAACATACATGACACCACTAATAGATTTACACACACCAGTAAATAATTTTGCAAGCCTTTGTCATTTCTACGATGAAACCAAGACACATATCAGAGGTTTAGGTTCCTTAGAACAAAGTGAAAATACAAACGGTTCATTTCTAGTACCCGTCATAATGCAGAAACTTCTGGCCGAAATGGAAATGAACATAACCCGTGAACATGGTTCAACATATCTGAGTTTAAGTCACATTAGACGAATGTTTCTGAAAGAGTTAACTATTATGGAAGCCGGTAATGAAACCCAGCCTTCGATCTATCCAGCTACAGCAGCGTTTGTGACCAACAGCGACAAATAAAAATCAGATAAATCAGGCAAATGGCATGAAAATCTACATAGTTTTTAGCAAAAATGCGAAAGTATACGTTTTCTGCAAAAGACATCATTACGGCGCAGATTGTAATACTGTGAAAGATTATGACACAAGAATTGATAGAGTTAAACCTGACAGACTGTGTTTTAACTACCTTGGAAAGCACAGGATTTCAAATTGCAACTCGTTAGTCTAACTGTATGAACTGTGCCCATAGACACCACAATAGCCTATGTAAGGACAAGCTTAAAGGTCAACCACTACCAAAGAAAAAGTCAGCACACGACAAAAACATAAACACTGAATAGAAAGATACAGCAATGCTACATTCCTCACATATACATACAGATGGACCTGTATTTCCGAAAACGGACATTGCCGAGGTACAGGCAGACTCTTCATATTGTGAAGCCAATATACTTTTCGAAGGAGCTCAGAGATCTTTTATCACACATAAACTTTCAAAGAATTTAAATCTTAGAGTAACCGGAAGAGAAACCCATTGCGTGTCATGATTTGGCGAGAAGAACAGACAAGTCAGACATCTAGAAACTGCGATGATAACGCTACGGACTGAAAATAAAGATATTGAAATCAAAGAACTGATAGTACCAGAAATAGCAGTCACGTTGACAAGCTTCCCTGCTTACAA